>NC_142937.1:14326000-14333500 GCF_046866305.1 Octopus bimaculoides
ATATGAGGCCACCATGTCGCGCACACATGGTTGTGATGCATGTGCTTGTTGTACCCTTATCAGACGGGTAGCCATGATGGGTATAATGGGCTTCGTATATTTGTACCCCAGTGTCACTTTGATGGTATGCGCTGCTCTCTCACTCAATAATAATAATAATAATAATAATAATAATAATAATAATAATAATAATAATAATAACAGCAACAACTACAAGAACATCAACAAGGAGAAAATTTATATAAGCAGGTTTAACATCAAAATGTCGACCGGATCGGAGGTTCAGTGACTTGTCAAAACAGTTTAAGACAAACTAATAACCGAAAATTTTATAGTGTCACCCATAGAGCCATCTCTTTCGCATTGATGCTGCTGTTGCTATCATCAGCGTGAGGTATGGCATAGAGTCTAGGTGAACACGGGTCGTTGAAAGTTAAGTGTCCAAGGACTCCGATGAAAACGCGTTGAAGCCGTGAAAAGCACAAATTCGGCAGGATCACAGCTGGCTGCCCTGCATCCAAGTGGCTCGGTCACACAAGCTCTTTACGTTATACTTCTAACACTATTATAGGTTTTCAACAAATGGTAAAGCATTTGACTGTTACATAAAATCCCTCAGGAGGCTCGACGAGCCACACAAAGAGTTAATCTCTGATGTAGATATTGAATAATAAAAATAACAACAATAAAACATAGGCAGATATTCAGACTATTTCAACGAACTGACATGAAATGTGTGTTTTTGTAATTACTGTTATTTTCCTATGTACTTTACTACGGAAAATAAAATCGCTTTTGCGTATGTTTGTACATTTGAATGCATGCACGTACATATGTACGTGCATGTATGAGTGTGTATGTGTGCAAACATATTTATATATGTATATACGTGTATATATATATATATATATATATATATATATATATATATTTATGCAAACATATTTACATATATATGTATTTATATATACATGTATATATATATATATATATATATATATATATATATATATATATATATATATATACATATATATATATATATATATATTTACATATAGATATGTGTGTGTAAATATGTTTACATATATATATGTGTTATATATAACTGTCTGTTTGTGTTTGTATGTACACACATACTCACACACACACACACACACACATATATATGTACATGTATTAGCGTTTACAAGGGAAGGTTTGATAGTAACTTCGACGAGTAGACTTGCTCGCCTTCACCAGGCTATGATTCACTTCTTTTCTTTGGGAAGGATGCCTTATATAGTCTCTGGGAATTTGATTTTTCTTTAGGTAGTTGGAGCAATGTGAGCCATAATCTGATACGGCGTTAGCAGAGCGGAGAAGTCTGTTCTGTCGGTAGGATAGAGTAAGATAGGAGGAAAGTAAGAGTCTTTTGTAGAGAGCGGCTTGATTGAAAACTATGGTTGGGAGATTTATTTTGGCTTGATATTGGAATTTGTTATCAGTTAGGGTTCAATCAGTCATGGAAGTAAGGATGTAAACACATGTCTTAAATTTAGGTTATGACATTCCTTGTATAAAAGGTTATTTTTGTTCTGCTTTAGTGGGTTTGGGGGTTACACTTTGTTAGAAACAAATACAAAGAAATATAGTATTGCTAAACTAAATAAAAAAAAGATGACCTTAGAACTATTTTTAACACAGTGATAATAGCTTTATGAAGTGTGACCCAACGTCTATAACACATATGAATTACATGGAGATTGTTGGTGTTGGAGTATGTGATTTTCAACATAAAAGTGCATATGCTCTCAAAGACAGGCATTGAATGACTGGAGTTTAGTTTAAACAACACCTTCTGAGCTGACAATATAAAGCATGCCAACTGCTTTAGTTGTTTTCTTTTTCACTTGCACGTTTGACATGTGATAGTTGGTTTGCTTTCAAAATATAAGATGGATTCTCCCAGTGTATAAAAAAAATCGAAAAGTTATGCGCTTATAAAATAACAGTCATAAGCGCAGAAGCGGCTGTGTGGTAAGTAGCTTCTGGGTTCAGTCCCACTGCGTGGCACCTTGGGCAAGTGTCTTCTACTATAGTATCGGGACGACCAAAGCCTTGTGAGTGGATTTTGTAGACGGAAACTGAAAGAAGCCTGTCGTATATATATATATATATATATATATATATGTGTGTGTGTGTGTGTGTGTGTGTGTGTGTGTGTGTGTGTGTGTGTGTGTGTGTGCGTGCGTGCGTGCGTGTGTGTGTGTGTGTGTGCGTGTGTCTGTGTTTGTCCCCCCAACATCTCTTGACAACCGATGCTGGTGTGTTTACGTCCCCATAACTTAGCGGTTCGGCAAAAAGAGACCGATAGAATAAGTACTAGGCTTACAAAGAATAAGTCCTGAGGTCGATTTGTTCGACTAAAGGCGGTGCTCCAGCATGGCCGAAGTCAAATGACTGAAGCAAATTAAAAAAATAAAAGAATAGTGAGTCATTTATTATTGGGAAGAAACTGAGCGCCGAATTTGCCTTCAAGGTGGCATTGATGAAATACTGCAATGGTAAATTCATCCAAAAAAATAAATAAATAATGAATGGATAAGCGCTATATATAGCTACCAACGACGGAAAATTATGAAATCTTTATATGTGTAAGAGCAATTAAATATTGAATATTCTGTTTCTTCTTTGCTCATCCATTAGAAATTCTAACTTCCCATCCCGCCTTAGCTGAATCTCGAAGTAATTGTCTCCTTTATGACACCTGACCACCTGAGGCACACTATGTATATTTGCTGCATTGTACACAATATTGAACAATTCAGAATCTTTAGTTCACAGTTCTATTGAGAAGATAAGTTTAAATGAAAACGCTGGAAATTTCATGTCGCTTATTATTAAAGATGGATCAAGTAATGAAAAGGCTTTTGGAGAGAGTAAAAAAAATAGCAAACGTTAAGATGTTATCTTTTCACTAAAGTCCAAATTTGAATTTAATAATCTCATGGTTATGAGAAATTATTGTTGGTCAGAAATTCGTAAAAAAATAATATTATAGAGATCTGCTTTATTCTACACCTCATTTTGCGCATCGTGAACATTTTGTTATAATCAGTCGATTTGCTGAGAGAGATCAAATAGAGATCGTCTGTCTTTCCCCTGTGAAGACAAAATTTCTGCCAGAATTGAGAAAAAAAGTAGCACAACACCGGAAGCAGACAATATGTTATTGAGTTATTGTTATACGAAATATTAGGGCAATGCGTTTTCATTTCAGCTTTTCATTCCTCATGGTACAAATTTAATTTGTGGTCCGTGGAAGGAGCCGTTCTAATAATGCGTCCTGCCCTAACTCTTTGAAACGCTTAGTTTTAGAATGGTGGCAGCTGATGAAGGAAATGTTCTCTATGTGGCCTATGTATTTTCCGTACTCTGTTTACCATTTTGTCCACGTTTTTTTGCAACGTCTTGTACCCAGATATGCATCTATATATGCATGTAGATGTAGGTATGTACATACATGTACGTATATATGCATATACTCATACATTATTTGTATCATATATATATTTATATATATATTATTAATATTATTATTATTATTATTAATTTGCCTGTACGGTTTATGTTCGCAGCCACCAGCGATGGTATTTTATATATATATATATATATATATATACTTTAAATAATCAGAAAATGGAGAAAACTTATGATCAACAAACAAACTGGACCATACAAAACATAACATTTAATACAAAACATAACATTTCTTACGGCCGTTTCCGCTTCCAATATTAGTCAGTGCTTGCGAAAGAATTTCGAAAATAATATTCATCATCTTCATAGCACATTCGATCTAGTACATGGAGTTTCATCAGAGTGAATGCTAATGCGTAAAATAAAATAAACGAAGGGAAGAGGGAATAGGAAAGAACAGGGCCTCGAAAAGAGGCCAGAAGGCTCAATATATTAAAATCAAACCATCTTGCAGCGTGGACCTATGAAGTCGATGGGCTTTCTGGCCTCTTCTCGAGGCCCTGTCCTTTCATATTCCCTCTTCCCTTCGTTTAATTTATTTTACGCATTTTTATTCACTCTGATGAAGCTCCATGTACGATCTAGTACATGGAGCTTCTGACTAATATTGGAAGCGGAAACGGCCGTAAGAAATGTTATGTCATAGAAATGTTATGTCATGTTTTGTATTAAAATATAATTTGCCGATGTGGCCCAATTTGTTTGTTTGTTGATCATAAGTTTTCTCAATTTTCTGATTATTTAAATTTGTTTCTGATAAACTTTTGTTTATTCTGTTGTTACCTGTCCCCTATGAGCATAGTGTGCCTACATACCCATTCCCAGGTATAGCACAGGTAATTGATACCGATAGTAAATACGGTTACTCTACCGCTAACTCTACATTCTATATATATATATACATACATACAAGCATACATACACACACACACACACACACACACACACACACACACACACACACACACACACACACACATATATATATATATATATATATATATATATATATATATATATGCAGACACCTATAGATAAACGTTTATGTGCTTGTTCCTGCGTAAAGACACAAAGAAGCAAATTCAACCATTAAAATGTTAAAAATGTCAGTCTTATGAAAAGTACCTTTACATGTTTGAAGCAACTTGTAAAATAATAAACTACAAATTCCTCTACTATTGCTACTTACACAGCTGCGTATATCAAGTACTAACAATATTTTCATTGCCAAAATTGTGACGATTGAGAGACATGACATGGTATAAAAGTCGTGGTTTACATTGAAAAAGGATGGAAAAAGTTATATATGCTTGTGTGTGAGTGTGTATTGCATGTGTATCTGTGTTTTTCTCTTTGTGTCTCTTTCTGTGTCTGTTGGGGGGAAGTCTGTTAAAAGGATGTTAGTAGCTACACACCGAAAATCAGGTCAATCACGTATCTTTATTGCCTTACAACACCAAAACAAATGCTTGGTTGCTGCTACCAATTGACAAAAACCAATTTCTGATCAGATATTAGCTTCAAATTTTGGCTGGAGGCCAGCAATTTCGGGGAAGGGGCTAAATTGACTACACCGACCCCAATTCTCAACTGGTGCTTATTTTATCGAATCCGAAAGTATGAAAGGCAAAGAGGAGTCTGGCAGGCGGAATTTAAACTCAAAATTAAAAAAAACAGACGAAATGTCGCTAAGCAGTTTTCTTGGCGTGCTAACGATCCTGCAACTTCACCGCCCTCGTGCAAAATTGGTTTGCTTTTCAAACGTTCGAGACACAGTACACATATTTTTGATGTGCATGGATATAGTGAATTATATAGATCCATAATTGTAAGTCTTATTTATTTCGACTCCGAAATAATGAGCCAACGAGGGAGTTTCAATGACGTCGTTTCACCGACTTGCAATATTAATTAAACATCCCTCTTTTTTTAAAAATATTAATTAAACATCCCTCTTTTTTAAAAAGAAGCACATCTTTGATATGAATGAAAGATGGCATAGCGGCAACTGGAATGCATTTGGCCATAGATCTTATTGTTAAAGTCTAGTATTCCGGGGAGTAATAATAATAATAATAATAATAATAATAATAATAATAATAATAATAATAATAATAATAATAATAATAATAATAATAATAATAACTACAACAATAACAATAATACCAACCACAACAATAATAATAATAACAATAACTACAAAACAGCAAAAGAAAAAATATGATACTACTAACAGCGTTTGGGATCTATCGCCCCAAAGCTGATATTGTTACAATATACTTAATCTCAGATATATAAGTAAAGAAACAGTGATGTAGAAACTAGACACCAGTGCACAGTAGAAAAATATTTAGATGAGGACATAAGAAAAAGAAAGGAAATATTAAGAATACAAACGAGTAAATTTCTACTGAATTTATAAAAACCACTTGATGGCCGATATCCTGCACGATTTGGTAAAGGAGAAAGAAGCCTGAGTAGAAAACAATAATAACCTTCAACTCCTTGTGTTAAAAACAGTAAAAGTGGGTTCGGTTTTAGCTGTTGAGGACCAATGCATAATACTAATAATTGCAAAAGCAATATAATGGAAAAAAAAAAGATGTCAGCATGAAGTTTGGACAATGCAATAATTATAATGAGACAACTGGTAACATTATTTCCAATTGTGCATTTTGTGTATATTCATTGACTTCCACAGACTCAGAAAATATGTACACGTCTACATGAAAATAAGAGGTATGAATGTGTACCAAGAACGGTACATGACAACGATAATGTTATAACCGTCTGAGACATCCCTATGTGATTGCGAAAAGATATCAAGGACAACCGCTCGGATATAGTAATCTAAAACTGAAACGAAAATACCTGTATCCTGATAGGTATCTCCAGTAGTGTAGCTGAGTGAAGCTGAAGTGAGCAGTCCGCCCCGGGCAACTTTTAAATGGGAGTGGCACGTTTGGGCCTGCTGTATAAGCTTGTGTGGCTTAGTGCGGATATAAGCGGCGAACTCAAAGGCTGCCCCGAATGGTGCACGCTCTGACTATATATATATATATATATATATATATATATATATATATATATATATATATATATATTAATAATAATAAAGGAGTTACGACGCAAAAACGTATAAATTCAAAAGAACATATTTATCTTCTTCAATATATATTTCAGTATAAAGAATTCATTAAGATGCTTAAATCAAAATTTCTTTACACATCATTCAGGAACAGATATAACATCAGAAAAAATACATTCCGTTTAAAAACACAAACCGTTCATGGCGAAAAAATTTCACAATTCATATTTTGGTGATGATTTTTTAAGTTAGCTTACCAATTATTGTTGGTAGTTAATTTATAATATATTGTTATATATATATATATATATCGATCTTTGTTGATAAAGATTTGCGCTAAAGGAAATCGAAATAATTAAGATGATGAAAATATTAGTAAAAGTCATCAGAAGAATACTTGAAATACAAGGTATAATAAAAGAAAAAAAAAAGAAAATACACACATCGACAACACAAAAAACACACCAGGGCTCACAACATTACCCATAGTTTAAAGAAATGTCCTCGTCGTGCGCAAAGTGGTTTCTATTTAATGAAACATTTAGTTAAAATTGCACACCCACACTTCGCAACGCTTAATACTATTTAACCCCCATTCGGCAAAATAACACAGATCGCTCATTAATTTTATGACATCAACGACAGGCAATAACACCCAACCCACTAAAGACATATTCTTTGCGATCACCACCCAATAAAAATTAGACAACATATTTTCTTACAGAACCAATTCATGACACTATAACAACAACTCGCATTCTAGACCATTATTAGCCATGAGTATAACGCAATCCACACAACAGATATTCAAAACAATTACTGTCAGACGCTTTAATACTAATTAGCTTGTCATGGTATTGCCTCCGGAAGAAGGTTACTCACAGATACCC
>NC_142937.1:14341000-14348500 GCF_046866305.1 Octopus bimaculoides
GGATTATTCTGTGTAGGCAGAAAAGCCTTTTTTTTATATATGTATCTCCGGTTTCTAAAATGAGTTGTAGTGGTTTTCATGCTTTTCCCACGTTTGATATCGAATCAGTATTAAAACAGATACATAAATTTGACATGCCCAAGTGTTTACAATCAACTGCAGAAGAATTTATAAAACATTCTTTAACCTGGTGAAAAAGTATTTCATAACATAGATCAACAAGAAACGGCCCCATATTCAAGTTAACGATTGCCCAACCGTTCCACCGTTTCACATCAAAGACGGTGCTGTATAAATTATTAATTCAAAGACTATACATTTGGTACAGTTCTCTCTACCCACAAGGGGGTTTTAGTGATGCCTTTGAGCTGCAATCTAAACACACTTTAGGGGATAAAATTAAAAATTAAAAAGTTTGAAGTCTCAGTTTTGAAATATATAGACCTTGAAGAAAGAATATCATTCCGTGTGAAAAGCCGAGACACAATTAATTCTTTGATCTGATCGACCAACCTTACTCAGGAACTAACTGCGGAACGATGCCTTTTATTCACTTATCAAAACTACAAAGCATATGGTATAGATGGCATTCTTTTTTTTCTCTTTATATATCTGCTGTTCATACATTTTAATGGAATACATGCGAGTATACATGCGTGTATCGTTTGTGCAATGTATTTACATAGATTCGTTGTTTTGAGTGTTGGTAGGAAACATCATTCATGGCAGTACGGACTGCTTTCCGCAACACTAATGTGCTAAAGTTTCCGTTTAGGTGTGCGCGCGCAGACGTTCACTCACTCACACACACACACACACACACACACACATACACACACACACACACACATGCAAACAGACACGCGCACACAGACAGTTACAAACACACCCTTCTATGTGTATATATATATATATATATATATATATATATATATATATATATATATATATATATATATATATATATATGTATATATGTATATATATATATATATGTATAGACCTACATGCATACATATGTACCTACTTATGTAGACATGTATGTATATGTATGTTCAGATATATATAGAAAAAAACAGAGAGCGGAGGGAGAGAGAATAGATATACATATATATGTGTGTATATATATATATATATATATATATATATATATATATATCCACACACATACATACGTCGTACACACATATATATACGCATACACACACATATAGCGTTGTGTGTGTGCGCGCGTACGCAGGTCTGTGTTATATCGTGTACGTGTGTGGCCGCGTTTTCTTAAAAGTATTATATAATTTTGATGGATTACTAATCATCGCTTCGATTTCATCCAAATTTATGCCCAGCAAATTGAAACCTTGTTTCCCCGCGCCAGTAAATTTGTCTGGAAAATGTTCGGATATGTATTACAACACCAATATATTATGCGTGTATATATATGTGTGTGTGGGGGGGGGGGGGTATTGCAGAGATTTAATAAAAATTGGGAAAGTACCATTGAAACTGTATCCCAAATTAAAACTGGAATGGAGTTTAAATCTAAGACAGGACTTCTAGTCGATATTAACGGGAGCAAGACGTGAATCGGCAATTCTGTCTTAAATGATACGTCTCTGTTCCGTTTCAGTTTGTTTGTCCCTCCTCTACATTATATATATATTTATATATATGTATGTATGTATATACATATATATATCCTTCCAGTTTCCATGGATTCTGTTTCGTTGGACATATGTATATACATACATGTGTATATATATGCATATATATATATATGTGTAACATTTTTTCTCTCCGATTTTTTTTATTATTTTTTTTTTTAATATTTTTTTCATTCTCACTCCACTTTTCCTCTTAATTCTTTCTGCCGAAGAGCGAAGGCTCGAAACGCAAAAGACTTTTCCATTTTTCTTGGGCGTTAAACTTATACACCTGCATGTTGTTCCTATACCTGTTTTCGTCTTTTGTTTTCTATAAATTTGAACTATAGATACATACATGCATACAAATATATATATATATATATATATATATATATATATATATATATATATATATATATATATATATATATATATATATATATATATATATATATATATATATATATATATATATATATATATATATATATATATATATATATATATATATATATATATATATATATATATATATATATACACGCACATGCATATATATATATATATATATATATATATATATATATATATATATATACACGCACATACATATATATATATATATATATATATCTAGCAGTTTTCATGGACTTCTTTAGATGTTTGTGTGTGTGTGTGTGTGTGTGTGTGTGCGCGTAAATAAAATGATTCAATGGAAATTGGAGATGGTCATATGGTATAGAGTAGTATTTGAGTTTAGATCAGTTAGTATGCCATGCGGTGATTAAGATGGACACGTTTCAAGTCTGACTCCTCGTCCGAGAAAAAAAAGCATTGCTTCCACTGAGATGAGGCGCCAGTTTCACAATATCAATATCCTTTTCACAGCATACGAGCTTATCTGAATTCATAAACTTTACGTATAACCACGTTGTTTACTAATTCTTATAAATTTACAGATTTTCAGTTGTAAAACGTTAATTTCTAATGCTATTATTATTTTCTTCGTTTGTATCATCCCTTTTATAGGAAAGAGTTCGCAAGTCTTTCTGTTATGTGATGTAATCAACTGGTAGAAGGAAGATAAAGGCAACTCCATTATTGCAGTTCCACCTAGACTGAAGAACTGGGATGGTTGAATATTTACATCGGATTTTCTTGGAGAAGTATTTGATTGTTAAACGTAGGTGTAAAAGGGAAATTTCTTTAGGAAATAGTTCTAGAGGTGTTGCGTTGGGCAAAGTATTCAATAGAGGAAGCGTGACAGTTCCGGATACTAGACTTAGTTGGGTGTGATAAATCTTATTAAGGTGTGGGTTTTGGTTTTGTTAAACCAATCAAATGTCCGAAGCATGTGTTCGTCAGAAGGCTGAAAATGCTGTAGGCAGCGGTTACTTTGAGTCAGCTTTTGAAAGAAGTTTGGGATGGTACGTTTTTACCATAAGGTGAAAATTCCAGGGATTTTACGAACCAAAGCACAAAAGACGAAACAATTAAGTCTATAGCAATTTTAACTATTTCTTAACTTACTGTTAATCCAGTTCATTGGCTAGAGTGTAATTCCAAAGCGAAGTTAAAACATTTGTCCATTATATAGGATATATTACGAGTTAAACGGTTTAGCATTGCTGAATTTTAAAAGAAAATTGAATGAATGAATGAACAAATAAATGAATAAATAAATGGATAAATAGATTTTTAAAACGGTTTCATTTGGGATTGACGTAATTATATACGACGAAGAAAGTTTCTGAGAAAAATATCATTATTATTATTATTGTTATTATATTCTAATTGGCAAGCCTAGTTCTTATCACGAGTTATAGATATTGGTCTGTCAGCACTGCACCAACATTACTTCACTTCCCTTGGGAAGTTATTCAAATAATCATCGTTGTTCTACTATAGTAGCTGAAGGGTGCTGTTCTCCTCCATCTAATGTAGCTTTCATAAATTGTCATCTCGTTTTGGGGTAATTAGAGCAGGTTATCAGCTAGATTTGAACTGATTAGAGCGCAGAGAACCGTAACAAATATCACAAGGCATTATATTTGAAGCTGTAATAATTTGTTACACAAGCATCAGTATGGCTATGTGGTTAAAATATTTCACTGCACAATAATCAAGTGAATTTGATTTCGATCCCATTGAGCTGTACTTTGGCCAAATCTCTTTTAACGTAGCCTCGTGATAATCAGTACTTCACAAGTGGAACTTGGTCGTGTGAGTGTGTGTATGTATGCTTCTATACTCACACACACACACGCACACACACGCACACACGCACACATACACACACATGCTCTGTCAGTTTTGCCAATTGTTATACGTGTGCATATGCATATGCATGTGTGTAGATAGACAGATAGATAGATAGATAGATAGATAGATAGACATGTTGGTAGGTAGGTAGGTAGGTAGATAGGTAGATAGATAGATAGATAGATAGATAGATAGATAGATAGATAACTTTCTTTATTGGCCACACAGGGCTGAACACAGAGGGGACAAATGCAAATGTAAAGCTTTTCTTTTCGAAAATGAAAAAAAAGGGGAAAAATAAGAAAAAAATGTAAAATTCCGATCAAGGTAGACGGACACACAGATAGGCGGACAGACATGCTGACAGATAGATAGATAGATAGATAGATAGATACATACATACATACATACATACATACATACATACATACAAACATACATACATAGTGTATATGCTAACCCCAGCAGAATTTGAACTTAAACCATAAGAGTATGTAATTAAATACCACCATCTCCGCTATGCACAGCCACAACCACACCTCTCGCTCCTTCGAATGGCGCACATTGTCTTCCCACATTGTTAAGAGGTTAATGATTCACAAAGGCCGAGAATTTAGATTGAACAATAAACATGCGCCATACATCTCATGTAATAAACACAGCATTCAATCAAGCAGACGCTTCATAAATATTACATTAGCACACTTACATAAACGCTCACATGTCCGACGCATCTCTCTTACTCATTCATTCATCCCCTCTCTCTCTCTTTCCCACTCTCTCATTCACATACACATGCTAAATACAAATGTCCTCCCATCCTCTATTTCTCTCTCTCTCTCTGTCACTCTCCCCTTCTATTTCTCTTTCTTTCTCTCTCCTGCTTTTCTCGCTCTCACACGCAAACTAATATTACATTGAAAAAAATTACATCATTATATTTACATTGTAAATTCCACATCCAAACCAATTCCTACTAGAATATCTTGGCTTCAGTTACTCAATAAAATGAAAGGAATTTTTGGAGAAAGGTAATTACGAAATGAATAAATAAATAAATAAATAAATAAATAAATAAATAAATAAGCAGAAATAAAAATGAAAACAAGCGCACATAAAAACTTTAAAAATAAAAAAGGAAAGAAAAACAGAGCATGAATGAAAACAAACCCCGAAGCAACAGGAAAAAAAAAATAGGCAAAAAAGCTGTTATAAATAAACGTTGAGTATACCGCAAGCTGATGAATATTATTTCTGCGAGAATTTAATACTTTAACTAAAAATTCCATGTGAATTTGATGATGAATCAAGAATAGCTGAGTTAATAAAAATTTACCAAAGCTAATAACTGCAAAACTGGAGTAATAGTTTTGTTATGATTATACATAGCATTTTTTAACGTGTGGTTTTATTAGCAAATATTTTCCCATTTTATATTATTGTTGTCAATATAGATGTGCCTGAAAGGTCGCTGGTTTGGCAGAATCATTTAAGTAGGGGAAATGTAATTGTTTGCAATATCTGATTTTATTCTGTTTTTTTTATGTTCCTAGATCTAATCCGGCCCGTGTCAACTTTGATTTTTTTTATCCCTCTGCGGTTGCTAAAATAAAATAAAATAAACTGTCTCGTACTGAGATCGATGATTTCGACAAACTCTTCTCTCCTTAAATTTGCCCAATGGATCAGTCTTGCCACATTGTCGAGGCGTCTTTTGTATTCGCATTGAGCTAATTTCGAGCATTCACTAACGATGTGCCACATCGTTCCACCCTATTTGTCGCTGTCGGTAGTGTTTTATCATCATCATCATCATCATCATCATCATCATTATTATCATTATTATTATCATCAATAATAATAATAATAATAATAATAATAATAATAGTAATAATAAAGAAAATAATAACAAAGGCGCAAGGTGAAAAGCTGACAGAATCGTTAGGATGTTGAAAAAATTACTTTGTGGTACTCGTCATTCTTAGTTCAAATCTACTGAGCTCAACTCTTGCTTTGATCCTGTTTGTGTCCATAAAATAAAGAACCAGTCATCTAGGATTGATGGTAACCCCACCCTCTAAAATTGCTGGCCTTGTGTCAAAATTTGAAACAATCGTTAGGATACGGAGGAACATCAGAGCGTCGGGCAAAATGCATTGCGATATTTCTTCTGGCTGTTTACATTCTAAGTTCAAATTCCGTTGAGGTCAACTTTACCTAAGAAAATAATGAGGACAATAAAAAAATGAACCAATATAGTATTGGATAGCAATTCAATCGCCTTTACTTCCCCTTAAATATGAGCCTTTCAATACAAATAAGGAAACATCATAAAAATATACCCTCAAATACAAAATCTCTTAATGTATTGACTTATGTTTCTTTACGTTGTTGAGACATCCAAATGTCGTTGCTGTAGACCCTTGTCTCCTTTCCAAGGTTGATAAAATAGGTATAGTTTGAACTCTCAAATTCAGCTTTCCATGGCGCGGAGCATTTTGAATCTGGAGCAGTTAGTTTAGTTTATATTATATTATATGAAACAATAAAACTTGGGTTGGCAGCATTGAAACATTCTTACTTGAACTATTTTTTAAAGTTTTGTTCAAGGATTATAAGACTACATATAAATTAGTTAATGGATGTGTGCGTGTGTGAGCGTGTGTGTGTGTGTGTGTGTGTGTTCGTGTGTGGGGGTGGGGGTGGGGTGGAGAAATTGAGTGACATTGTTTCGAATTTAACGTTAGTAATAATGATGAATGAAAGAAAAAGTACTCGATGTCGTAAAGTAGAGCAGTAACTTTTCTATACTACAATACAGCAACATGACAGCCAGAAAAAACTGAGAGTGTTGCTTTCATGAAGGGCAAGCTTTTAGCAGGAGCCATTGTTGTTTTCCGTCGCTCAATGAAATATTTCAATTTTTTATGACGTATGTGATATGGAGGAAATCGCATGGCCTAGTGGGTGCGGTGCTGCACGCTCGATCGTGGTTTCGAATCCCAAGCCAGAGTGAGTTGTATTCTTGAGCAAAACACCTCGTTTCACATTACTCCAGTCCACTCAGGTGCAAATGAGTAATGCTACAACGGTTGACGTCTCGTTCAGGGGTTAAAGGTTGTGATCTCGATCACTCACGCGCCAAGAAGACCGGGTGACGGGCCCTATGAGTCCTAGGTCTCGAGACGGTAATGTCCAGTGGACTTACCGTTTTATGTGATCCAGACAAATTCTATTAAGAATATTTCATTATGTAATATCGGTTTCAAATTTTAGTACGATGCCGGCACCTTCGGTGAAGAGATTAAATCGATTACATTGACCGTAGTATTTAACTGGTACTTACTTTATTGATCCCGAAAGATAAAAGGCAAAGTTGACCTTAGCAGAATTTGAAATTAGTACGTAAAGACGGACGAAATACCAATAAGCCTCTTGTCTTGTGTGCTAACGATTCTACCACCCCACCGCCTTATTGCATTCTGTAATATTAAAATGCAACTGATTGTTGTTGTTATTGTTGTCTTTGCTGCTCCCGCCGCCGCCGCTGTTAATGATGATGTTATCGTTAAGCCATTCGATTATTTCATAACGG
>NC_142937.1:14353500-14366000 GCF_046866305.1 Octopus bimaculoides
ATGAGAATAATTAATAAACAAATACTTGCACAACAATACATACACACGTCCTTCAACACGTACGCACATACTAACATACGCATATACATATATAGTCATACATATAAATGTATACACACACAAGCATACACATACATACATACATACATACATACATACATACATACATACACATAGCTACACACATGAGGAATCAAGCTGTTTAGCAGCTGGAATTAATATTACGCGTGAATCTAATACATTTTCGTTAGTTACTCTCAAAGGCGTATTTTGGTTGCTAGTTTTGAGGGGTGGGTTAGCTAAAGACAGCGACTTGTTGCAGGGCCTTTTTGTTTTATCAGAACCTGTTGCCTCTCGGCTTTACGTACAAGTGAATTTTCTCTATGTCAATGGCCGATCACTGTCATTCAGAGCCTTATATGTACTCCGAAGCTTACATACGAGACGATGACTTGTTAAATATTGTATTTATTCTTTAAATGTAAGAGGTTACCCCGTGATGCAAACATGAGGTGTTATTAGCATAATTGATGGAATGGTATTTAGTTACAGTCTTCTCACTTTATGATTTGAGGTCAAAACCCGCTGAGATCGAATGTGCCTTGTATTCTGCATATCGCAGTTAATGCTAAAAACGCTCAGGTACTGTTTTAAGGCAACAACATTGCATAAAGGAATGGCAGGGGAGGTTATCAGAATTGTCCAAGACCAGCGCTGAGATCGACTTTACCTTGTATCCTTCTGAGGTTGTTGTCGGCACTCCGTCGCTTACGACGTCGAGAGTTCCAGTTGATCCGATCAACGGAACAGCCTGCTCGTGAAATTAACGTGCAAGTGGCTGAGCACTCCACAGACACGTGTACCCTTAACGCAGTTCTCGGGGATATTCAGCGGGACACAGTGTGACAAGGCTGGCCCTTTGAATTACAGGCACGAGATTCTTCAGCTTTGACTATGCTGCAAGTATTTCCCTCACAGCTCTTTAACTGTGTGATGCACAAGACGCTATTATCTCTTGAGAATGCTTTGACCAATATCAACCTGTTTCTCGTTACACAGAAGACTGAGTATATGACTAATCAATGAGATTGAAAGTGATTTGCTATTATTATATTAGACAACAATAATATGATTTTAGACAAGAACAAATTAGCATTAGTTTGCATTACAGGGCATACGGAAGCGTGTGTACCTTATCCAAAAATGACAATGCGGTGAGAATTTAGCAAAAAGTCACGCCCTACACGCCTGCTCGCTGGATGGTGCCTCAGCACTTTTCAGAAGAAACCCGTCACAGTCAGAGACATTAATGACGACAGGGAATCTTGTCTCGTAGTCGCTTTTGTGACTCAGTACAGATAGGTGACGAGCGTACAGTTAGGTGACTAATAACGATATGTGGTGGACGAGAGTCTGCATATACACTCAGAACCTGGTGATCTCCAGTAAACACAAAACGGAGTAATAGCCCCGCTACACGTTAAGACAGAGGAAATACTCCTAAACATTTTGCCGGTGTGCTAACGATTCTGGTAGCTCGCGGCCTTAATAATGGTTTCAAACAAGAGCAGTAATTTTGGGGGAGGGGATGAGTCAATAACATTGAGCCCAGTATTCAACTGGTACTTATTTTATCGACTCTGAAAGGCTGAAAGGTAAAGTTGACTCTCGGCAGAATTTGAACTCAAAACGTAGCGACAGGCGAAACACTATTAAGCATTTTGCCCGGCGTGCTAACGATTCGGCCAGCTCACTGTCTTAATAATTATAATAATTATACTACTTTCTACTATAGGCACAGAGCCTGAAATCTGGGGAAGGGGTAAGTCGATTATATCGACCCCACGACTCAACCGGTACTTAATTTATCGACGCCGAAAGGATGGAAGGCAAAGTCAACCTCGGTGGAATTTGAACTCAGAACATAGCGACAACAGACAAAATACCGCTCAGCATTTCGCCCGGTGTGCTAACGACCCTGCCAGCTCACCACCTTAATAATCGTAATAATAATAATGATGATGATGATGATGATGATGATGATGATGATGATGATGATGATGATGATGATGATGATGATGATGATGAGGAGGAGGAGGAGGAGGAGGAGGAGGATGAAAAATTCCTGAACGTCACATGGAGTGCCAAATAGCAAATGACGTAAATTAATATTGCCTGACACTAGATATCTTCCATGAAGTCAATGATTCGATAGGTTACCTCAGCTACGTTCATTAAAAAAAAAAAAAAACTGCAAGCATTTGAAAAATCGCAGTTGACGAAGGAATTAGTGAAGGCAACCACCACACATAATAAGCGATATAAAACAACACAATTTCTATTCTCAGGGATATACAAATACAAGCATAGCGGAGGGTAAGAACTAATGACTTCTGTATTGTTATCAAATACAAACAAACTATAAACTTGGTATACACTGGTTGACTTGATAACAACATTTTCAGTCAATTTGGAAATGCTATCCAAATACACAGGAATGAAAATAGAGATTAAGAAAATCATAGATTTGCAAGTCACTCTGTACCGATTATAATAAGTAAGGGCATTGAGTGCAGTGCATACAAATGTAGTGTAAGAACAACATTGAAGAACAACCGATTTTATCCTTTGTGTTTAAATGTGTCGGGCTAATAAAATTACATATAAACATGCATGCAAACATAACGAGTCACACATGCGCAATAATAACGGTTTCTGTTACATAGGGACAAGACTTGACTGGTTAACACGGAAAGAGACACGAGGAAAGTGAGTGAAGCTTATGATTCATCTCAAATACGTTAGTGTATTAGCTTCAAGCGTGAAATGAAGAAGTGTTACTCTAAGATCGTTGCCCTGGACGTTCAACTGTAATGATTATTGTATATAAACACATTGCCCCGAATTATACGACAGTGTATATTAATCTTTAGATTATAAAATTATTCCGCTTGCCAAGTTTAACTATAGAACGATTCGAAGACAATCAAAATATTTAGCAAAATAAAACAAATTTGAGAGTTGCACTTTCAAGATCTTTAACTATGGAATAACGTTGAAGTCATAATTGAAATTTTTAGCAAAATTTAATAAATCGTTACACATTCAAGTTACTTAACTATGGAAGGAAATTAAAAAGACAATTGTAAACCTTTAGCAAGATGAAACAAATTTGAGTGTTACACTTTCGAGATTCTTAACTATGAAGAAAAATTGAAGATATAAATGGGCTTTTTTATAAAATAATCTTTTCTACTCTAGGCACAAGGCCCGAAATTTTGGGGGAGGGGGAGAGTCGATTAGATCGACCCCAGTACGCAACTGCTACTTAATTTATCAACTCCGAAATGATGAAAAGCAAAGTCGACCTCGGAAGAATTTGAACTGAGAACGTAAATGCAAATTAATATGTATGTGTTTTAAAACAGAAATGAGAAAAATTATAAAGTAGGGAATTTTTATGAGAGGCGTTAGTTAGTATTATGACACTAATAACATTAGAATTATGCTAATAGCGTAAGGAAAATAAGATGAATTTAAACGAGAATTGCTCTGAACTGTGCCTATAGATGGCCTAGAAAACAATTTTTGTAACAATAGAATCCTCCTCCTTATGTTTGCTGTATCTATGTTATAGAAGCAACAACCTATATAAATGGAATAAATATTCTAGTGTCCTAAAGCCTTCTGTCGGCAAATATAATGTTTTAAAAATCCACGTTTTTCATTAAGAAAAATGTGTTAAATTTGAACCCTCTGCAGATGAACGAGCGCTTGGCAACCAAAACAACAGGAACAAGGAAAATGATGATGGCGAAAATGGCCCCCAAAACAACAGGAACAAGGAGAAGGAGGAACAGGAGGAGGAGGAGGACGAGGAGGAGGACGAGGAGGAAGACGAGGAGGAGGAAGACGGGGAGGAGGACGACGATGACGACAATGAGGAGGATTTATTTGCAGGAGAAGGACAAACGAAGAGGAAATTACAAAAACAGATCCGTAATGTGTAAGGGTTTATAGTGTAATCAACTGAGATCAAAAGTATACACAGTATACAAATAAATAATTGTGGGGTCCCAACTGGAGCCAATGAAGAAACTCCACAAATACAGAATCACCCTGACCAGTAAAGCCGAGTTCCCTGTCACAATCCTCAGTCTCCGACCTTCAGACTCACGCTGAAAACTGACCCATTTTCGCCATCCTCTCCGCTATCACCGACCTTTTAACAATTTAATGGATACAAACACCTCTTACTCCATTTTCGCCTTCGTTTTCAAAGTCATTGACCTTAAAGGTAAATGTCTGTCCTCATTTATTTTTTTCGCTTCCACATTATATAACCCACTTCCCTTTTGCCACCAGACAGAATAAAAACCTGCCTCTAACTCCCTGTTAAAGGAGGGATTCAGGCATTCTTCACGATGGTCTCCCATCGATACCCGGATCCGTCCTACACACAACAACGGCTGTTCGACACAAATCCATTGGTCAATAATGCCCGGATACAGAATAGAAGATAATGAAGCATTAGCAAGAATATCGTCTGCTGAAAAATGATATCTTGGTCGACGTTGCTTGGTATAAAGTTGTTGAACAAAGAGGATTAAATGATAATGTCGGATAGGATACGTTCTCATTATACCTAATTAGTTCCGGTAAAATTGTGTGTTTGCTAAGATATATTACTAGAAGTCCTACTCTTAAAAATAAAATTCTATGGTAATATTTGTACAGATAAATTAGGTTTGCGTAGTGAATTACGGAAATAAATGTGTTTCAGGATTTGATTATTGCAAAAGATTTTGGAGCTTCATCTATTTGCTCATTAGTTCGTTAGATTTTATGTTTGTTTTTCTATTGTGAGAAAGGTTTTGCCTTGAAGACCCACAACTGTGATTACTGTTTTCAGAAGATACGACAATTGATTGCAGTTTCTGTAGCTTGAAGTCTTAAACTTATTGTTGACTCTTGCTCCCGGAAACAAATATACACGTCATCTTAATCTCTTGTCTAAGGTTCCATATCACACTAGAACAGGCGCAAAAGTGCATAAGTTTCTGGCGTACACTACCCACGTATTTTCAAAAGGTATACTTAACGCTCAAAGTTAAGCAATCTTTATTGAAATGTAACAAGGTGCAAGAGCACGTTTTAAGAATATACAGACTTAGCGAAGTTTAGACGGAGACTGAGCTTTGGTAAAAAAAATCGAAGTTAAGCAATCCTCCTTTGATAGAAGCCAAGAACAAATGTTTGTGTTCTTTAACGTGATTGCGTGGTATGTACATCCGGTTATGTTCTGACTACTAAATGCAGAAACGGTAAGATCTTTTAAATGTAATAATGTGAACTGAAAAACATCGATTAACTGAAATTAGCTATATAAGTAAAACTTAAAATCTCCTTCTGCAGTTTAAAATCTAAAAGAAAAAAAAAAGCAATGAGCAAGGGAGGTAATTCTAATAAAATCAGTTCACTGCACTTTTCTAAAATACAAACGATGGAAATGGGAGTCGACTTGGATTTAAGAGCGAAGTGATGAAAGTAACGCACATGTTTCGGTCTTATTAGATCTCTTCTATGGACCATATTCTTTCTACTTGAGAAGATCTAGAAGCGATCACTATGTATAAACTTAGTGGGAATGTAGAAATGTTGAGCATGAATATTGTCAACATGTCTGCGGCAAGGTCGCTGAATAAAAATAAATTATCACGACTTCTAATCTTTCCTTTTTTCTTTTCTTTCATTTTACATTTGGAATTTGCAACGCAGTAAAAAAATGTAAAATAACGCTTTAGTCATAGTATACCTCGAACAACATTATCAACCGTTCATCTATTGAAGTTAACGATGGAGCTACTACGTCTTTGTGAAACTTGCAAAAATAGCACCCGAATTTCCCTCAGATCACAACTGATCAGCATAAAATGAAGGATATGTTTGACAGAGAAGTTCTTTATATATAGAAAAACGGTGTTGTCACGGATGGAACTAATTTTATCATGGGTAACTGGGATTAAATAGCTGCAAAAATAAACAGCATCATCATCTGTTAATATTTCTCATTTGTTTAAAGCGGCAAAATACGTTTTTTAGTTCAAATTCCGCCGAGATCAACGTTACATTTAATTCTTCGGAGGTTGATAAAATAAATACCAGTTGAACACTCGGGTCGATGTAATTGACTTACCTCCTGCCACAAAACAACTAGCCTTCTGCCAAAATTTGAAATCTATATTTCCATATATCACTTATTTGCATGACAACCGAATTGTCAAAATAGTTCACTTCGTAATCTTGAAGTCTTTGTTTCTGTCCCGCTGCGAGACATCACGTGCAAATGTCTTTTATCATAGCCTTCTGGATGTCTTTTATCATAGTCTTGATGGAAACTGTCCGGAAGCTCTTTGTTTGGACTGTACATGTAAGTTCGTGATCTAACCATGCTATGTTATGCGTCAAGCTGACTCAAATTAAGAATGACGTCTCCTGTACATGAGCTCGCGGAATACTCAGCCAATCAAATTAGCAAGTAGAGAGTCCAGATGCTAATCCTTTAAATTAGTGATGGCATATATTTAAATATTTGATGGCATATATTTAAATGCATGTATATGTATGTAGATGGCTATACACGTGAAAGTGTGTATGTGAGTAAATAAATTCTCTATTCCCATGTGATATAAGTAAGACTGAAATGGACAGACATAAAAACAGAAATACGATCTGTCCACAATAAAGATAAGGGGGCGACAAGTAGAAAGGACTTATTCTCGCCGAGTTATATAAAAAAGACACACACACACGCAGATGCACATACAATGTACTGCTCACAAATGCCCCTCACAGACATCATACACACACATCTGTGGTATTCAGCAGAATATTTACTGTAGCCCTTCTTTATTATTATTCTTATTACTATTATTGTTGTTGTTGTTGTTAGTAGTAGTAGTAGTAGTAGTAGTAGTAGTAGTAGTAGTAGTAGTAGTAGCAGCAACAGCAGCAGCAACAGCAGCAGCAGCAGTTAAGGCGGTCAGCTGACAGAATCGTTAGCACGCCGGGTAAAAAGCTTAGTGGTATTTCGTCCGTCTTTAAGTTCTGAGTTCAAGCTCTGCCGAGGTCGACTTTACCGTTCAACCTGACAGAGTTGATAAATTAAGTACCAGTGACACACTAAGGTCGATGTGATCGACTAGTCCCCTACCCCCACATTTCAGGCCTTGTGCCTTCAGCAGAAAGGATTATTATTATCATTATTATTATCATTATTATTATTATTATTATTATTATTATTATTATTATTATTATTGTTGTTGTTGTTATTATTAGTTAATAAATCGTATGGTATATAATTCGTAGTTTGTCGGTAAAGCACGTTCACTCGCTCAGTGTTTGTTGGGTATTTGATTAATAAAATAGATAGATAGATAGATAGATAGATAGATAGATAGATAGATAGATAGATAGGTAATTGTCCACGTATATGAATGCGACTGTACGTGTCTGTTTGTCTGGTTGTGTGTATGATGAGTGATACAAAATACAAACGTTGCAATGAAATTTACATTAGCTATATAATTACTCCGCCTACTTGGTGTAATTTTCTCTAATAACTGTTAGATTTATTCTCTTCAAAAACAAGGTAACAATTATATATATGTATTTGTGTGTGTATGTGTGTGTGTGTGTGTGTGTGTGTGTGTGTGTGTGTGTGTGTGTGTGTGTGTGTAATTATATATCTATGTGTGGAGGCGCGTGACTTAGGGATTAGGCTGTTGCACAGATGATCGTAAAATTGTTATTTTGATTCCTAGATCAGGCAATGCGTAGTGTTCTTCAGTAAAATACGCCATTTTGCGTTGCACCTCTTCACACAGGTGATGAAAATGTGTAATTCTGTGACGGACTGGCGTCTTGACTACAGGGTGAATATATACGCCACAGAATCCGGTAAAAAACGGCCATGTAAATCTGTGATTCGAAAAGTACCTTTAATCCTTTGATACATAAACATACATAACTACATACATACATACATACATATTTTATATATTATTAATGGCAATTTTTGTCTGTCTGTTACCATCACGGTGCCTAAACCAGCAAACTAATATTCACGAAACTTTGCATACATGTTGTACTAACATCCAGTTGGATAAAAGGCTAAATGGATTTCAATAAAACCCTATAATAGTCTTAAACAGAGTCAAGACTTGAAAAGGTTGCAAGACGCAACGAAAATTTTAGGAAAATAAAAATAATAAGTGGAAATTTTACATTAGTCTGCCGGGTTCCGCTATACTTTAGAAGCGTACAAATTTACCATTCTTAAACAAGAATGTTGTTGACAGTGACTTCGAAATTTCGGTCAGTTAAGCTGACACTTCGAAGTCACTCTCAACAACATTCTTGTTTATGAATAATAAATATATATACGTACACGATGCACACGCACACAGAGATACCTAAACGCCTAGGTACACATACGTATATGCATGTGTCTAGGTACATATGGGTGTGGGCATTTGTGTTGGAGGGGTCGTTAATCTTCTTGGAAGATTTCCAGAAATCTGCCTCATATAAGGTTGTGACCTATGCCCTATACTATCAAAGCAGGTGTAAACCTGTTGAAAAGTCCCAACCATGGCGACAGGTGTTTCGTTGCGTAAGATTGCGGTTACATACCAGCAGAGACATATGGTCTGTCATTTTCGGTATAATTGTATATGTTCCGTTTATGTTGACGTTTCTTCGCAAGATGGCTTCTCGTCAAAGAAATGGCCCCTCTCGCAACAATATTGAAAATGAATATGCTTACACAAGGAACAATCTCACCGACACACACACACGCACACGCAAAGACGACCCCACAATTTGTTGCTGAATCAACATGCACAAATGATATATTTATAGTGATGAAATGTTTGTGCTGTATATGAGCTCACACGCTCTATTAAATTGGCATTGGCGGTGCAGGTGCACGGTATGTCACATGTCAGATATACGAGTGATCGCAGTTAGAGATACATACACAAACACACACACACACACACACACACACACACACACACACACATATGCATATGTGTGTAGATAGATAGATAGATAGATAGATAGATAGATAGATAGATAGATAGATAGATAGATAGATAGATAGACATATCTTTTAGCTTGTTCCAACTTACTAGATACTATACGCTATAAATATGTACAGTATATAGTACATAGTATATGGTATGTATATATACTATGGAGAATTTAGGGCTGCGAGATGGCAGAATCGCTAGTACGCTGGACGAAATGCTTAGTGGTATTTCGTCTGCCGTTACGTTCTGGGTTCAAATTCCGTCGAGGTTGATTTTGCCTTTCATCTTTTCGAGGTCGATTGAATAAGTACTAGTTACGCACCGGGGTCGATTTAATCGACTTAACCCTTTTGTCTATCTTTTTTTAGCCCCCTGTGGGCAATAAAGAAATGTATATAGTATATAGTGTTTATATATATATATATATATATATATATATATATATATATATATAATGAGATGAAATCTAACTGGCAAACAAGACATGATGTGCACTCGACAACTTAAATATTTATATTTCAGCAGTTAAAAATATCAATTTGAACAATTTAAAAGATTTCATAGATAACAACTACTCAGTTCTCAAATTTTAAGGATTGAATCTGTTGTGTGCTAACAATTATTTTGTAAGTGATGCCTGATACAGAAAAATGAGCATTTGTAACGTATCAAAGATATGCTTTATGTGACTCTATCGAAGGTCTTTATTTAAGTGCAAGTGAAAAGCAAATAACATCTCAGCGCCTTTAAAAAGACAAGGAACTTTCCTTATGCTCTGGCGGTAGCTCTTGACGATTTGTGGAGTTATATCTCCCGCCCCCTCAGTCGAGATAAGGCTTATAGGACCGTCACGAAAACTGAAAATGGAGCAAGAATGCAATATGAACGGGAGCGTTATACACATCCAGTTTGGTGTCTCAGTGCATGGGACGACACAATATGAGGTTCATGATGTGGGAAATTGTGTGGAGCTGATCTGTAACACAACAACACACAGATTGGTCCTACTATATATAGGAAAATGGAACACAAAGATCAGGACCAAGGACATTAGTTAGTACAAGATTGACCCTTGGATCCCCGTCACAATTGCGACTCAGTACAGAATAATGGGAATCAAGAAAGTCAAGTAAGATATGTGATTGGTTGGGTATTTCGTGTACGTGCAGCTAATGACTCCTAAAGATCACAAAGCTTTCCAAGAGTCGTACACCATTTGGGTGCTAACTGGAAGGCAATGAGGCTTCTGCCCGGAAGAAAAGGAAAGGTAGATGAGGAAAGAAAGTTGTAGATAACAGCAAAAGTCGCATAACCACAATAATCCCCACAAAAAGAAACAAAATAACCCAGTTTCCTCAACACCACTGGTTAGCTATTGAATCTAATCTTATTGTGTTTACATTCAACTTAAGATGGCTTTCCTCCAAAGACAACGCCCAACGCCCACCGAGAAAGGCAACTGAATGCAAATGTAAAGCTAACAAACAAAAACAAATTTAATTATATAGTGGGTCGTAAACTTTCGACGCGAAAAAAATAATGAGTTTTTGACAGGCATCGGTGCCATTATCTCGAACATTTCCAGCGATACAGCTAAAACAAAAACTACAGATACAATGCATACGCACACCCACACTTCTCGAAATGAAAAAAATATTTATATTTTGACAGAAAATTATAGGAATCTTTTGTCCGCTGTGCTGCCAGAAAACAGAAACAGGTATTATACATGGATCACCTGGATGAGAAAAATTTGTTGGACAGAATTTTGTAAACAGGAAGAGTGCATTCAGGCCAAAGCTCTTCCTCGTAGAGGTGAGAGAAGATGGTTTTAACTATGTCTGCCTCTTTAAAAGCATATCGAACTTTCCCGTGTATTAAAAAGAAAAGTAAATTTGGCTCTGGCCCTTGTATGGAGCGAATTGTCCTCTGTTGGTTACTCTTTACTCTTTTACTCTTTTACTTCTTTCAGTCATTTGACTGTGGCCATGCTGGAGCACCGCCTTTATAGTCGAGCAAATCAACCCCAGAGCTTATTCTATCGGTCATTTTTGCCGAACCGCTAAATTACGGGGACGTAAACACGCCAGCATCGGTTGTCAAGCGATGCTGGGGGGGGGGGGACAAACAGACACACAAACACACACACACACACACACACACACACACATATATATATATATATATATATACATATACGACGGACTTCTTCCAGTTTCCGTCTACCAAATCCACTCACAAGGCTTCGGTCGGCCCGAGGCTTTAGTAGAAGACACTTGCCCAAGTTGCCGCGCAGTGGGACTGAACCCGGGACCATGTGGTTGGTAAGCAAGCTACTTACCACACAGCCACCCCTGCGTTAGAGAAGAGTTTACCGTAATGTATGCTGAGATATAAAATAGGGGACTAGATAAAGAGGAAAGATAAAGAGGAAAACCGATCTGGGGTTTCAAACACCGAACAGTTTCTTTAGTACTACAATATAAAGGTCGGAATAAAACGAGATATTGAAAAGGGTGTTCAGTCTGATTATTATCATATTTGAAGCACGACATGGACAGGTGATTAGCGCAAAGGTACTCAGGAGCGAAATGTGGTTGGATACAATGTCAATGCACATACAGTTCCCAATTATATACCCACCACCACCACCATCGAGTCATGTTGAGGAGACAGAAGAAATGGTCAAGAGACAGGTGGTGCATGACAGAATACCTTGTTGCAGCACATGTGACATTTAGGATTATTTAAGGACTTTCTGCTTGAGTGAGCGCGTAAGAGGCAGAGAAATGGAGATAAGCAGCAGCAGGACGATCTAAAGGCTGCTGTTTTTAAACCATCGCTATTCACATCTTCGACAAAGGCAGAAAGATAATCGACTTATCTCCTCCACCGAAATTACTGGCTTTGTGCCAAACTTTGAAACCATTTTTACCTTCATCATCGTCATCATTTCAAAGTGAAATCAACTGGTTTCCCTACCTGGGTATATTATCTATAAATGCATGTGGAAAATCATTATGCGAGGGTGTGCTGTCCGCTCGGTTGAAGCTAACATTAAAGCAAATATTTTAATATTAACATCGATTGATTAATATCAAATGTATATCCGCATAGCTTATCAATCACAGGTAAACTGATTGTAGGTATAATGTCTATTTTGATATGGTTCAAAATGACAGGTACACATTTGAATTTGATTGGTTGTTTTCACCAACAGTCTTTCAGAAATATGCAAGATAAGAGAGCATATATGCAAACAGAAAATAAAAATAGAATTACAATCAATTGATTTCAAATGTGTATCCCTCATTTTGAATCATGTCAAATTATACATCACAATTTATATTCCATTCTTGATCACAATTGCCCGACGAACGGGAACGTGAAACTCGAGCAACAGTT
>NC_142937.1:14368500-14388500 GCF_046866305.1 Octopus bimaculoides
CTATTTATATGTCTTGGGCGATCCTACTTCTTCGCTTGGGGGCGACGACGACACAGATAGATAGATAGATAGATAGATAGATAGATAGATAGATAGATAGATGGATGGATGGAAGGATGGATAAATAGATAGATAGAGAAAAGTATATGTAAACTTATATGTGTGTGTGTGTGTGTGTGTGTGTGTGTGTGTGTGTGTGTGTGTGTGTGTGTGTTTGTGTGTGTGTGTGTAATAGAAACAGGTTTCAAATATAAATGATTACACTTGGTATAACTAGGGGGAAATAGAAAGAACCAAAGAAAATACACACTAGGTATAAAAGTATTGGCTATTTTGTATATATAAAAACAAAGATCTATACATACAAATAAATGGTTTGAGGTGGAATTAAAAAGTATAAAAATAATTCTTATGAGTCAATATAGAAAGTCATACCGGTTTGGTCATCGCTGTTCACTGACTTTGAAAGTCAAAGAACAGCGATGACCAAACCCGTATGACTGGTAACTAGGTGGACATGCAACTGATGACTCCTAGAGATCACAAAGGTGCGTGGCACCTTGGGCAAGTGCTTGCTACTATAGCCTCGGGCCGACCAAAGCCTTGTGAGTGAATTTAGTAGACGGAAACTGAAAGAAGCCTGTCGTATATAAATATATGTATAAGTTTTTGTGCGTCTGTGTTTGTTCCTCCACCATCACTTGACAACCGAGGTTAGCGTGTTTACGTTCCCGTAATCTAGCGGTTCAGCAAAACAGACCAATATAATAAGTACTAGGCCTACAAAGAATAAGTCCTGGGTCGCTTTGTTCGACTAAAGGCGTTGCTCCAGCATGACCGCAGTCAAATGACTGAAACAAGTTAAAGAAATATATATATACAAACACATGAATCCCTCGCCATATCACGGTTCTGCTATGGCAGTTTATCTATCACGGTTTATTATTTAAACTTACGTCGATTCCTCTGTGGTGTCGTTTTGCATTTATAATAAAATAAGTATATACAAGCAATGAAAATAGAAAAAAATATATATACAGTACAGTACAGTACTGTTTCTACTTCGCAGATTTTCACCTATCGCGGCTGTTTCGGAACGTAACACCTGCGATAGTCGAGGGATTACTGTGTGTGTATATATATATATATATATATATATATATATATATATATATATACCTCTTTCAGAGATTTAACATTTCACTTTTTCGAGATCAGTGAATATTCGTCACTGGAAAAAGTATATACGTATTTGCATTGGGACGCTTTCACATCGAAGATCGGTGATTGTCGTACGCTGACGAAGGGTATACACCCAGAAACTATATATATATATATATATATATATATATATATATATATATATATTTATATATTTATATATATACCGGATGTCCGATGAACGGGAACGTGAAACTCAGAGTAACGGTTTTTTTGTTATATTTCTGCTGCTTTTAAATAAAGTATATATATATATATATATATATATATATATATATATATATATATATATATATATATAAATGTGACAATTATTCGGTAGCCATGATAAAACTCGGTTTCAGATGTCGGGGCGGAAACTCGGAGTTTTATCATGGCTACCGAATAATTGCCACATATTATGTTTACATATATATTCCTCTATTTACATGATATCGAGGTCTCCTTCATTCTTTTGTTGTTTTGCCATTTCTATCAATATATATACATATGAATATAATGAGTATATATACATTTCTGTACGCATACATATACATACGTTCATATGAGTGAGAGTAGGTGTGTGTGTGCAGGCACGCACGCACACTCATGCAGACAGTCACACACACGCACACACATACGCACAAGCACACACATAAAAGCACACAAACAAACACACACACACACACACACACAAACACACATACACCAGCAGACAAATACACGTACATGCACATCAAAACCACTTCGTGCACCGAGTACACAGCTGTCAGGCCATGTCAGAATGGTTAGCAGTCAGACACAATATGTCTACAAATTTCACCCATTTAACACAGACATCCTTCTGACGCTAGCTGCTATCTTCTGACTCAGTGTCTTCACCAGTTACTTTGCAGCCGAAACAGATTACAATAAGAATATGCCGTAAGTAAGAGCCACCTATTTCTTACATATACAACATATATTATCCAAAATGGAGGCTGTATAGCTCTTAATCAATGTGGCATCACTCGGGTTCTGACTGAAACCAGACCACATAGAGATCACTCGCTTGCACGCCAATTTTATGTCTATGCAATGTGTGTGTGTGTTGTGTGCGTGTGTGTGTGTGTGTGTGTGTGCGTGTGTGCGTGTGTGTGTACTTCTGTATTAACGTATGTTTGTATAGACAACCATCTGTCTGTCACTCTCTCACGCTCCCTCGCTTTGTTTTTCCCCCTCTCCCTCACGGTCTGTACACACACATGCATATTTATATGTACACACATGCACGTATACATTTACATCTATCTTACACTTGCATTTGCATGCATACATCATATATACATATATATGTAAATATATATATATATATATATATATATATATATATATATATATATACATATATATATATATATATATATATATATATATATATATATATATATATATATATATATATATATATATATATATGTATATATATATATATATATATATATATATATATATATATATATATATATATATATATATATATATATATATATATATATATATGTATATATATATATATATATATATATATATATTATAAGGTTTTTAACTTTTAAATTTTCATATCCTCTGGAAAATTATTATATATATATATATATATATATATATATATATATATATATATATATATATATATATATATATATATATATATATATATATATATATACATATATATATATATATGTATATACACACACAAATACACATTTATACATGCACACACACACACACACACACACACACACACACGCATCCATACACGTATACACACACACACAAATATGTACATATATTAATAGAAATACGTGCGCAAATTCATACGGATATGAATCTGTATATGTCTATGTGTTTCTGAGCGTTCATCATATGAAAAGTAAACAGGAATACAAATTATAAACAAGGTTTCGTTCGATTGATCTTTTTTACTCACTGAACCAATGATTCGGATAGCATGTAATCCTGTTGGCTATAGTATGATAGTATGGCATCTATGAATGCATATACGTGTGTATGCTGCATGTGAATATGTGTGTGTACATATACATGTACGTATGTAAGTATATACTCTACAACCTTCTAACAACTGAGTCCTTTTAACGCTTTGTACCAAAGTAAAGCACCATATATATATATATATATATATATATATATATATATATATATATATTCTTTTATTCTTTCATTTGTTTCAGTCATTTGACTGGAACCATGCTGGAGTACACCTCTAGTCGAACAAATTGACCCCAGGACTTATTCTCTGTAAGCCTAGCTTTTATTAATCGGGAACTTTTTGCCGAACCGCTAAGTTACAGGGATGCAAATACATCAACATCGGTTGTCAAGCGATGGCGGGGGAGTGGACAAACACAGACACACATAATACATACATACATATAAATACATATATATATATATATATATATATATATATATATATATATATATATATATACGACGGGCTTCTTTCACTTTCCGTCTACCAAATCCACTCACAAGGCTTTGGTCGGCCCGAGATTATAGTAGAAGACACTTGCTCAAGATGCCACGCAGTGGGACTGAACCCGGAACCATGTGGTTGGTAAGCAAGCTACTTACCACACATCCACTCCTGCGCATATATATATATATATATATATATATATATATATATATATATGCACACACACATATATATATATATATATTTATACATACATACTCGCACGCATACACATATATAGATAGATATGTACTTATATATACAAATAATATACATATACACTCATACACTCATATATTCGCTCGTTTGAGCTCAAAACTTCTTCCTATCTGGCAATGAGCTACCTGCATGAAGCTTAACAAGCTTAATGCCTAAAAAGAGTACACGATATTGATATGGACGGTCAGGACTAGCGACAGAATGAAGGAGTGAATAAACACATAATTAAGCTCTTTTGTATCAGTGGGTGACTCGTCCTATCACTCCCTCTCCCCTCTCTGTTTGTATATATATCCCTCTTTTCTCTCTCACTTTCCTTCTATATCTAAGTCCCTGGCTTGTATACTTAAGTATACTCCACACACACACACACATATATATATACAGGGTGTCCACGAAGTCTGGGGTACATGAGGATTAACACATACTTTAAGAAATTATGATTTCTTATATTTAATTGTTTATGTTATGATTTTATTTACTCCATGAACCCAGACCTTGTGGATACCCTGTATATATCTTCTCTGCCTCCTGCTGACACGCGACCCCTGGCCAACTTTCTTTCATTCTCTCTATCTGCCCAGCGGTTCGGTTACAAAAAAAAAACTTTCCCTGTCTTGCTATTTACTGTTGTTTACATCCTTCAGGATTTTCTCTAAACGTTACCAACCATTCTTGTCTTTTTGCCGCAAGACCGCATTTTGTTCGTTTCGTCTTTCTCCATCGTCTCAAATTACATTTTGTTTTGCTTTCGCACGTCCACACTGGGTCGTTTTGTTTGCTCGAGGCCCGATTCTCTGCGTCCTTCGCAGGTACCGCCAATTTCGGAAGTCCCTCAGTTTTGTCATTAAAGGTGCGAAACTGAGTATAACCATTCTGCTTGGTAACTGATGAAGAATTAAGGACCCTCAGTGTCTTATACCTATACGTTTTTTATCCTTCGTTTATTTACGATGCATTTTTTACATTTACTAGTAATGTACGCAACACACACCAGACGTTTATATATATATATATATATATATATATATATATATATAGCTCACACGAAACTCTCGGCTCTTGAGTCACTCTGTTACTTCTGCTAAATATTATATGCACACACACACACACACACACATATATATATGTATGTGTGTATGTATATGTGTGTATGTATGTGTGTATGTGTGTATGTATACGAGTAAAAGAGCATATACAAATGAACATATAAGCAAACTGATACTCGATAAGCACACAGACGAACGCACAGATGCAACTGTGTGCGTTTGTATATGGTTGCGCATTTCCTAGCATATTTCCTCCACCGATGTGCACTTTTTGCTCTAATGGTCACGGTCAAATGCCTATTTGTCAATTCAGTCACTCTTTTATCGCTGTGTTTTGCTAATCATATTAATGTGTCGTCTGTTCATTCTATTGCTGTCTGAGAACAAGTTTATACGGGATTAAAACTTCTGAAAAGCAGGGCACTGGATCGACAGAAGTAAACAATTTACATATATATGTATATACAACCTTCTTTTTCTGATGTGGCAAATTGTGATTTCAGAAAGATTTGTCTGTCATTTGTATCTTGTCGACTGACCACCATGTGGTTCTTTCGTTAGTATATGTAGTTTTTAGTGGATGTGTTACTGAATCAGTTAGTTCTGCAGAACATTTTCTCAAACATTAGACGAAAATGTTCCTGAATGAAAGGACTGTGTATTAAGTAGGACTGGAAGGTGAGCAGCTGTGCTTTTATGTACACATCTAAAACCTATATTTACGTGATGGATATTTTGTTCCAGATGTATGAAATTTATTCTAATGTTGGGCGTATTTGAATTTTGAATAAAACTAGCAGCTGTTCAGAGTGGAATTATTTCCTGATTATGAAACTCTGACTCCATGATGTAAATCTGGCTATGTGTGAATAACGTGTGATCAACTGAAGTAGGTATCAGAAATTATAAAACTTAGTTGTTACTGCTTAACTCTTTGTCGCCCCAAATTTTGCAGGCATATGTCCGGTTTCAGCCATTACAACCCTGCTTTTGTTCTAGATATAGAATGTTGTATACAAGACTATATTATCCAATGTATTTCTACTGTTTATTTGTTTGCCTGAATATAACAGAGCGTATGTGATCTGAGAGATTTGGCTGCTATTTATAGGAAATCGAGTGACATCGTTGGCGCGCATAAAACCTAATATTCGGATTGGGTGTGATCGTTTTGTCTGTGTTGTGTTTATGAGTAGAGGTGAAGCAAGAAATAAAATATATTTTCTTGAGAATCTGATGTTTTGGTATGTTGGGTGAAACAAGGTTGTCGAATTCCCAACACAGGTTGGTTTAGAGGTCACTGTTTATGGAAGATAAGAATGCCAGATTGAAAATGCTGAATTTGCGTGAAGATAAAGACCTTGTGCACATGGTGAAAGAGAAGTATTGTTGATTAGTGGCTTTATGTTAAAAATCCTGGCAGAACAAACGGACCCAATGTACTAAGAATTAAGGGAAAACTAACTAATATCTAAAACACAGTCGAAGCAAAGGGATCATATCCAATACAGGCAGTGGTCCAGGAAATAGGCGAACAGCAGTTTCTGTTTCTTTTTTTTTTTCCATTTTTAAGATGTAGATACCATTAAAGATCAAATGCTTTATCGAGAGCCACCCCTTTGCTTTAATTGGTGGTGGTGGTGGTGGTGGTGGTGCAGGTGGTACAGGTGGTGCAGGTGGTGCAGGTGGTGGTGGTGGAGGAGGAGGAGGAGGAGGAGGATATTGAAAGTAATGATGATGACTATGATGATATTAATGATGATGATGAGAATGATGATGATGATGATGATGATGATGATGATGACGACGACGATGGCGTCGACGACGGTGACAACGACGACAACAAATATGATGATGCTGATGATGACGACAACAATGATGATAAATATCACAGAATTTTGATAGAAGCCAATATTTTAGACCGCCGGCTATATTTACTGAGTACTCTTTAAATCATTGAGGATGAGATGATGAATGATGGATTGATAGTTTGTAGGAACTAAAACACTTGTTTAGGGTTTGGATGGGAAAGCGTACACTCTAGAATGCTTGCTATAGCAGTTCTCTGCCTTTTTATCAAATAAAAAGTTACTAGTCACATGTCACAAGCAAATTTCGTTAAAAGAATCTTTTAAAGTTAACCATATAGAAAAAATATATATATACAGAAATATTTTCTTAACCTTCTATTATTAATTATATTTGTAAGGTAAGACTGCGAGCTGACCGAATCATTAGCACGCTCGACAAAATGCTTAGTGATATTTCGCCCGTCGCTACGTTTTGAGTTCAAATTGCGCTGAGGTCGACTTTGCCTTTCATCCTTTTGGGGTAGTAAAAATAAAGCGCCAATCAAGTATAGGGATCGATGTAATCAACTAACACTTTCACCCCGAATTTCAGGGGTATACCTATCTTTTACTTGTTTCAATTATTAGAATGCAGTCATGCTAGGGCACTGTTTTGACGTATTTAGCTCGAACAAAACGACCCTATTCCTCTTTTTTTTTAAGCTTTGTACTTATCCTATCAACAATTTTTGCTAAATCGCTAAGTTACGGGGACGTAAACAAACCAACGCCGGTTGTCAAACGGTGCTGGGGACAAACACATACACACATGCACACACATACAACGAGTTTCTTTCAGTTTCTGTCAACCAAATCCACTCACAAGGTTTTGGTCAGCCTGAAGCTATACTAGAAGACACTTGTCCAAGGTGCCACACAGTAGAACTGAACCCGGAACCATGTGCTTGGGAAGCAAACTTCTTACCGCACAACCATGTCAGCTGTGGAAATGATTATTAATTATATTTATCGATCAGAATATTATGAATAACATGTCGTTCAGTATTTTCCAGCATTCGTATGAATTTTCTAAAGCCTCTGGTTTAAGATTTTAAGATTCCCCAACGTACCTAAATATCCCTTGGGGCACAGCAATGCACCCCAGTGCCAACCACAGGTTTACTATCTCTAGATGAACAGCCCTAATTTAAAGAATTCGGTAATGATATAAAACAGCAAAGACTGCTTGGAGATAATGATCAGTATGCTAACACAGCCTATGTTTCCTGAATTTTAACTGACAAAGCAGTTCTTATATGTGAAGGTTGCAAATACAGGAAAGAGATGAAGAATGTGGGCCAGATTTCAGTTTCTTACGAATTTTTTCTCTCACATCATTTACCACCAGCTACCTGAATTATGCGTGTACACACGTGTGAGTGCATTCGTGTGTGTATATGTGCTTGTGAGTGTTCGCATATATACGTGATATTTCTTTACTACCCACAAGGGGCTACACACAGAGGGGACAAACAAGGACAGACAAAGGGATTAAGTCGATTACATCGACCCCCAGTGCGTAACTGGTACTTAATTTGTCGACCCCGAATGGATGAAAGGCAAAGTCGACCTCGGCGGAATTTGAACTCAGAACGTAACGGCAGACGAAATACCGCTAAGCATTTCGCCCGGCGTGCAAACGATTCTGCTAGCTCGCTGCCTATTGCATATATACGTGCGTGAGCGTGTATGTGTGCATGAGCGAGAGTTTGTATGTGTTTACGAGCGTGTGTTTCAATGTATTTGTGAGTGAATATGTGCGTGAGAATGTGCGAGTGTGTATCCGTGTTTGTGTTCGCGTGCTTGTAAATGGTTTCATGTCTGTCCGTGAGTGTGTGTGTGTGTGTGTGTGTGTGTGTGTGTGTGTGTGTGTGTGTGTGTATGTGTGTGTGTGTGTGTGTGTGTGTGTGTGCTTGTATACGCATGCGTGTGCACGTACGCGTTAAAGAGCTAGCTTTTCTTTTCACTTAAACCAGTTATGTTCTGCAGAAACCATCAACGCAACTACTTTTTCTTCCACCTTTTAACACGCAGAACCTTTAAGAATTGTCGATGTATTTTCTCATATAACAAAACATATTTTAACTACCGAGTCAGTGAGTGGATCTCTACGTGATCGCCGCTCGACTTGCTACAAATAACAGTCAAATCTCTTCTAAATTACACTAACATCCTAAATAAAAGACACATGAAATGTAACCACATATACAAAAAAGAAGGAAATGTTACGGTTGGAATGACTTTGATTATTTAGTTCTATATTTAAGAGATGAGGAATTATGTACATTATTTACATTATTTACGTTTGACGGATATTTCTCCTCATCTTGTTTGTTATTAACTCAACGTTTCGGCTCATATATACATACATATATATATGTATGTATGTATGTATGTATATACTTGGAAATGGATGCGTCGCGTTCAATTAAATAATAATAATAATAATAATATATATATGTATATGCATATATATATATATGCATATATGGGTACAGGACGTCACCAATGGTGCAAATAACATGAAATACGTAAACAAACGAGTTAAATACGTAAACAACGAGAAAAAATGGAAAACAAGACGAGTAAACACAAGGAAAGACCCTTCATCAGTTGTCATATATATAACTGTATGTAAACCTACCTTGTAGACATAAACATGGTAAATTTCTCCGTAAATTAAAAACAAACTGACGAACAACCTAAATCGATTCTCAGACCTTACTTTGTTCTCATCGGAGACGTTTACATCACTTGACCAATCCCAGAGAAATACGTAGTCATTCTGTTTATATACACCACAAATCCAGTAGCTTAGAGAACTGAAGCTACTAAATTGCATTGTGTAGGTATTTAGCGATTCATTTAATATCAGCGATCTGTCAACGGAGATCTTGTCTCACCCACAGATAGTATATACGTAAACCAAGGGAGTAGACAAACAAATATATAACAAATATGCATGTGTACATGCGTGTTTCTTTGAGTCTGTGATTGTCCACCTCTTCAACACCGCTTGATGAACGGGGCTGGTTTGTTTGCGCCTCGCTAGCTTAGCAGATTGGCAAAAGTGACCACATTTAAAAACAAAAATTAAGAAAAAAAAAAAAAGCATAGGTATAAGAGTCCATCTGTTCGACTGAAACCCTTCAAGTTGGTACCCCTGCATGGCCGCTGTCCAATGATTGAAACGAGTAAAAGAGAAATAAAAGAGAAAACTGCGACATGAAACGAAAATAAAAACCGAATATAAAAATACCATTAAATAAGTTGGCGTTGTCAATAGTCATCGTTTTTAAGTGTCACTGAAGAATACCGTGTATTTCCCATTGAAATCGAGTGACGTAATTTGTTTAATAGTAATTGTTAAATTTAGAAAAAAAGCATAATAGATTTTCGTCCGTTTTACGTGACAGGAAAACAATTTTCAAAATATCCAGAAAAAAATACATTGTTTTATTTTCGCAATGTAAAAAATTGTTTTAAATTCTCTCGTGAAAGAGTTGACAATAACGCAGTGTGTGTCAATCGCTCTAAATTCAATGGAGGCTTCTGATTAACGGGCCGCCATCCCTGGGTATTGTTATTTGAATGTGCGATAATGGTTTCTTGCATAGGCAGACGACCACAGTTTTGAGGTAGAGTTACATAATTGATTATACCCACTGCATTAATTGGCTGTTAACTTATTTTATAGACGCTAGAAGTTAAAAGAAGCAATGTTAACCTAAGCGATGTTTGAACTCAGAATGACGTTTCACTTTATCTGGGACCTCAAGCGAAATAATCAGAAAGAAACGAACTGGAGTTATTTAAAATGTTTTGCTTTACGTTTGTTCTAAGTGAAAATATCAATAAAAACACTTGTTTATACGTTTTGTATAGCTTCATAAAAGTTTTATGAATCCATACTCTTTTCCCAACAACTGTCACAAATTATTTTTATATGTGTACTTTATTCTCTTCTTATAAAATAATTTAGTAGAGAGAAGGTCCCTTAAATAGAAAAAAAAAAAGCACTATGTTCCCGTATAAATTTGTGAAAAATTTACTTCACATATTTGCGTGACAGAGACTATGCAAAGTATAAGAGTGGTTGTGTTGAATATGCAAAGTTAAAGAGATCAATAAACATGAATTTATGGTCATATCAGAATTTTAGAGGGTCATATAATTTTTTTGTTGTTTTAAAGAAATATCCAACACAAAACAATTAACTATTTGAGAAAATGTTTCAAATTATTCCAGTTGGTCTATAAACATAAATATTTGTTAAAATGTATTCTTGCTGTTTAAGAGAGGGATAAGAAAACACCACTGCTGAGTTGACATTTAGAAATTATGACAACCATGCTAGAAAAAAAAATAAAATAGCTTTCATGAAAATACCGCTTAGAACAACCACAACGCGTTTTGTTTTTCTAGAATGCCCAGTAAAGTTGTAAAAACACAACATGGATTTTTTACCAAAATGTCTCGATGATAAATGTAAAAGATAAACTTATATAAAAAGAGTATCATGCATTAGCATTTACCTAATTGGCATCGGGTCACTGGTGTTTAGTATTTCAGACACTGGTGTATAATTTGAGAGAATAAGTTTCATCCTTAGTTAGGAAATACCTAGGATAGTTAGACTTAGTATGATACAGCTAAGATTCTATTTCATGGAAAAATTCAACCATCTCAAGATAGTTTCCAATTCGTGGATCGATAAGTGAACGTCAAATTAAGACGATAACAACAGTATTAGCTACACTGGTTGCAAAATAAACTTAATAATAAGTGAATGAATAAAAGACTACATATACAGAAACCATTGTAATTTTTATGTAATATTTTGTCGTTCTACTGACCTACATAAGATCAACATCTATGATAAACAGAGTAAGACACTCCAAAAGTTATCTCTGGCCTCGCTTCAGAATGTAGATATAGGCGCAGGCGTGGCTGTGTGGTAAGAATCTTGCTTCCCAACCTCATGATTCTTGGTTCAGTCCCACTGTGTGACACCTTGGGCAAGTGTCTTCTATTATAGCCTCGGACCGACCAAAGCCTTGTGAGTAGATTTGGTAGATGGAAACTGAAAGAAGCCCATCGTATATGCATGTAAATAGATGGATGGATGGATGGATGGATGGATGTATACATTTGTGTCTGTGTTTGTCCGCCCACCATGACAACCGATATTGTTGTATTTACGCTCGCGTAATTTAACGGTTCCCCAAAGCGACCGATAGAATAAGTACTAGGCTTGCAAAGAATAAGTCGTGGGGTCGATTTGTTCAACTAAAGGCGGTGCTCCAGCATGGCCGCAGCCAATTGACTGAAACAAGCAAAAGAATAAAAAGATATAAGAATTCAAAACAGAGAAATGATACACATTGTCCTTTCCAAACTGTTCATGTATGGCATGTAAGCCACCCATTAGTCGTTCATGTTACTCTTTTACTCTTTTACTCTTTTACTTGTTTCAGTCTTTTGACTGTGGCCATGCTAGAGCACCGCCTTTTAGTCGAGCAAATCGACCCCAGGACTTATTCTTTAGAAGCCTAGTACTTATTCTATCGATCTCTTTTGCTGAACCGCTAAGTTACGGGGACATAAACACACCAGCATCGGTTGTCAAGCGATGTTGGGGGGACAAACACACACATGCAAACATACACACACACATACATATATATATATATATATACATATATACGACGGGCTTCTTTCAGTTTCCGTCTACCAAATCCAGTCACAAGGCTTTGGTCGGCCCGAGGCTATAGTAGAAGACACTTGCCCAAGATGCCGCGCAGTGGGACTGAACCCGGGACCATGTGGTTGGTAAGCTAGCTACTTACCACACAGCCACCAGTTTGATTTTTTAAAGCTATTATAATTGAATTTTTTTATCGCTTCTCAGCTTTCTTCTTTCTAATAGTCCTGAACAAGATAAAATAAAAATCTTTTTATATCAGAGAAATGTGATAAAATCTAATTTTTTAACAGAATTCTGTGAAAAACTCTCATTAACATCAACAGCAGTAGTAGCAACAGCAACAACAACAACATCAATAATAATCCTTTCTACCAAAGGCAGAAGTCTTAAAATTTTCGTGGGATGGGGACGAGTCTATTACACTGACCCCAGTGTTCCTCTGGTACTTAATTTATCGACCACGAAATGATGAAAGACAAAGTTGACTACGGCAGAAATGGAACTCAGAACGTAGCGACGGACGTACCACCGCTAAGCATTTCGTCCGGCGTGCTAACAATTCTACCAGCTGCATGAAATTTTGTGGGAGAGAGCCTGTCGATTAGATCGATCTCAATATGCAACTGGTACTTAATTTATCGACCCCGAAATGATGAAAGGCAAAGGCGACCTCGGCGTAATTTGAACTCAGAACGTAGCGACAGGTGAAGTACTGCTATGTATTTCGTCCAGCGTGCTAACGATTCTGCCAGGTCGCCACCCTAATAATAATAATAATAATAATAATAATAATAATAATAATAATAATAATAATAATAATAATAATAATAATAATAAAAATAACAATAATAATAATAATACTAATAATAATAATAATAATAATTGTAATAGTAATGATTGTAATCATTTCTAACATGCGTACAGGGTTTCAAATTTGGGTCGTGGATTAGTTGATAACATCGGCCACTATAAATTGACTGGTAAGATGAAAGGCAAAATTGCCTGCAGCAGGTTTTGACTTGAGAGTCTAGCAAGTCAGAACGCCACAAGGCAAGTTTCTGACACTCAATGAAAAACAGCCATAGAAGAAACGTCGGATAAAGACGAGTTTCTCAAAGCGTGAATATTTCTATGGAAATTTCATGACATGCAGATAAAACAATAAGAATCGGAAACAATTGATTAAGTCGACTATGGCTGCAATGACACCGAATAGATGTCGGGCAAATTATCATTTGCCGAAACGTTAGCTTTCGGGGACGTAAACACCCCAACCCCAGTTTTCAAGTGCTAACCGGGGTGCGTGGACAAACACAGACAAAGACGCACACATATAAACATATACATATGTGTATGTATGTGTATATATATATATATATATATATATATAGTGTGTGTGTGTGTGTGTGTGTGTGTGTGTGTGTGTGTGTGTGTGTGTGTGTGTGTGTGTGTGTGACACTTATTCGGTAGCCATGATAAAACTCCGAGTTTCGGATGCCTGGGTGGGAGCTCACGCCAACATCTCTTCAGTTATCCGGCCATTGAAAATTCTTGTGTGCTTTGTTGTCCTTCCTATCAACATATATATATACATATATATATATATATATGTATATATATATGTATATATGTATATATATATATATATATATATATATATATATATATATATATATATATATATATATATATATATATATATATATACATGCATACATACATACACTCACATATATACATATATATGTGTGTGTGTGTATGCATGTATATATATATATATGTGTGTGTGTATTGTGTGTCTCTGTGTGTGTCTGTGTTTGCGTATGCATATGAGTAGGAACGTATAAACTGAGTGTGCTTACATCGACGTAATCGGATCATTTTATTGCGATATATATCAACAGTGAAGACTGCGTTTGTTCCTTAACGAATTAAGATTTATTGCGTACAATAACATAAGTATAGGATGGAATGACAATTGTAATAACGCGTTGTTTGCAGTTAGGATATGCACAAGTGCACATGAAATTCATAATTCTTTTTTATAGAACTACACGTGGCCTTTAAAATCTTTGTTACTCTTATCTATTTACTTAACTTTTATTGCCTGTGTTTGCGTTTATAAGCAAACCTACACTTAGAAAACATACAAACTGATACATACTTTAGCATATACGCATGTTTTTAAATATTTGCATCTATATATACATGTTTGCATGTCTATGTATACAGATATATACGCATATATATGTTTGTATGTTTGTCTATATATATATACAATCACAGCTGGAGTGCCCACATCAACAATAAGGTCGGTATACATCGAAAGATGAGCTCCTGGAACCTAAGAACCTTCCGGTCCAGAGAACAAGGTGTTATTTCTCTTTTCTCATCCTATGTATGGCCACACCTCGAATACTACTGCCCCCTGTGGTCTCCCCATACAAAAACAAAACATCTCCAAAACTGAATCACACCAAAAGTCATTCATTAAAATAATTAAGGGCATGATTGAATTTTTCGTCCATACCAGTGAATGTTTTGTTTACTGTTCTCTATATGTGAACGACTATTTTTCAGCCTTGTTAGGACTGTTCGGAGGGATTTCTCAGTGACAAGGCAAAATAAGGTCGAAACAATAGATTTTTACTTCCCTCTAACAATATTCTATGCGAGTTTCTGTATACAACTTCTCTGAGACACATACCACAGCTACAGCCCTTCCATTTTTGTATGCACCTTATAACTGTTATGCATATGAAATCATATACATATATATAGTTATCTGTAACTTATAGCAATAAAGTGTTCTCTCATGACCTGAGAATCAGGTCATCAGCGAGGCTACAGCAGAAGACACTTGCACGAATGCCACACAGTGGGACTGAACCCGGAACCATGCGGTTGGGAAGCAAGCTTCTTACCACACAGCCAAGAATATATATATATATATATATATATACGTAGTTTATTACATATATATATATATATATATATATATATATATATATATATATATATATATATATATATATATATATATATATATATATATATATATATATATATATATATATATATATATATATATATATATATATATATATATATATATATATATATATATATATATATATATATATATATATATATATATATATATATATATATATATATATATATATATATATATATATATATATATATACGTAGTTTATTACATATATATATATATAACCATGAAACTGGTGATGTAAGACAGGAATCCCAGCTGTAATACGTGTGGCATTCAGAGCCACTAGAGAGAGCTTTCTGCTCTGAGAAACTAGAAAAACACAGGAAGATACAACAGCAGAAGAAGCAATAGCAACAGCAGATGGGTGCTGAAAAGGGGTGGAAAAAAAAAAGAGAAAAGGAAGTAAAAAAACAGATGGTCGTGGAGCGAAAGCAGCAGTTAGGTAAAAGCTCAAGAAGAGCGACCCACTTCATAGAGCAACATGAAGTTCACGGTCCTGCGAATACGCAACGTGTCCCTGAAATCCACGCTTGGTGTTTAGGAAGTTTATAATGATGTCTGTATGTCGTATGATGAAAAAAATGTTACACTGATTTAAAAGAGACAGTCAAAACACTAGCTGTTGATAAGGGCCACGTTAATGATTTATCACCGTAGATAATGATTTAAAATTTTTGGTACAAATCAGGCAATTTAGTAGAAGAAAGTCCCTCACGGCGGGGTGCTGAAGAGCTCCTGGCTTTGGAAAAATGAAAATATGGGAGGATTAGTTAACTATGATTTTATTCAACATATTCCCCTTTCAGATTCACACACTCATTGCAGCGGTCCTTCAGTTTTTCTAAACTCCGTAAAAGAACTTGGAATGTTGGGCCTGCAACCAGGCCTTTCGCGAAACCCTTAAAGCCAGGAACTTTACGGCACCCCTTTGTACATTGAACTCAGTACTTAACTGGTATAATAAAGGGCAAAGTTGACTTCCGTGGCATTTGAACTCAGAACGTGAAGATCCTGAATAAAATACCGCGAAGCATTTTCTCTGGTGCGGTAGCGACTCTGCCAGCTCGCCGCTTATCACAGTATACAATAGCATTGCCTTTTCTTTGGTCAGAGCAAAATGTTTACAGTCAACACTGAGTGTATCCAATTTCATTAAAATTTGTGGTACTGATTTTCCTATTTTTTTTTTAATCATACGTTTCTAAAAATGTGCTCAAGATAATTATCTGTTCCCGAATTTTCTTTGTCCATTCTAGAAGTTCTTTACCTTCACCACGTTTTTATACACTTCGTTTTCGTCCAGCTCCAAATGGTTTAACCTTCGTGTTCCCGTTTACTGTTTTCTATGTTTCATTATGAATGGGCCTTTGAGGGTAAATAAGTAAATGATTACGCAGTGTATACTGTATATAATTTCTTTTATGTTTTTTTTAATCATTTCATTATATGTAAACCCCTACACTTCATGCTTGTCTTTGTATTGTCCCCCTCATCCTACGCCTTTGTGGCAAATAAATGAAATTATTATTATTATTATTATTATTATTATTATTATTATTATTGACGGGCGGAATGCTTAGCGATATTTCGTCTGTCTCTACGTTCTGAGTTCAAATTCCGCCGAGGTCGATTTTGCCTTTCATCCTTTCGGGATCGATAAATTAAGTACCAGTGAAACACTGAGGTCGATGTAATCGACTCGTCCCCTCCACCTTGTGGCAAAATTTGAAACTATTATTAAGGCGGCAAGGTGACAGAATCATTCGCACGTCGGGCAAAATGCTTAGCGGCATTTTGTCTGTTTTGAAGTTCTGAGTTTAATTTGTACCGAAGGCGATTTTGCCTTTTATTATTTCAGGGTCGATAGAATAAGTGCCTATCAATTACTGGAATCGATGTAATCAATCTGCCCCTCTCCTCAAAAGCATTTGATCTTGCACCCGTGACTAGTTCCGGGTGAAAGATCAAATGCTTCTTAGCACACAGCCACGCCCACACCTGTTTTGTAACAAGAGCTAATCATTAGTAGTAATATTTAGTTCTTAATTAATATGTCAGTTTTAATATGAAATAATGAAAAGAAAATAATTGTCCGTCGAGTATTGAACGAAAAATAAGAAATATAAAAAAAAAACAACGCAAATACTTTCATTCGAGCCTTTATCTTCGTCCTTTTTCTTTTTAACCTCTGTAAATTGCTTTGTTTTCGTGTGTGGATATATATATATATATATATATATATATATATATATATATATATATATATATATATATATATGTATGTATGTATGTATGTATAGATTCAGATGAATATGGTACTTAAGTTGAGGCACCAGAATTTAGTATGGTATTATCCATACAATTTCATATTAAGGTGATTAAAATCAAAATAAGCAAAAACGATATCCAGAGGTAATGCAGTACGATCGTTTCAGGCAACTTCACTTAATTGGACAATGCAATCATTACATCAATTTAAATGCTGAGCAATCATCAGCTGCATAAAGACATAGAATTTAACTAAATTAAAACAGATGGACACATTAGTGTAATTTTACCTAAAATCTCCAAGAAGGTAAGGAGATAGACAATGAACATGCTGCCTTCACTTCAGCTTAGAATCTACTAAGGTATCAGGAAGAATGAATTGTTACATATTTTGCTTGTCACTGTTTTACGGGGTCAGTTTTAATTTATAGAGTAGTTTTATCAAATCTTTGTATATCTAAGGCCGAGAGAACAAGGACCAGTGTCTGTTAGGAATGGGACTGAGGGAGTCGACAGGAATCATAGTGGGTATAGTCGTAATGATTGCATTGTTCAATTAAATGGAGCTGCTTGAAACAATCGTACTGCATTAACTCTGGATATCCTTGTTGCTTATTTTGATTTTATATGTATATATATATATATATATATATATATATATATATATATATATATATATATATATATATATATATATATATATATGCATATAAATATATACGGCAATCCAAAGACTGAAAGAGACAGGTTTCTGTTAGAGGTCTGCGAAACTTTAAGTTGCATAGAACCGCATCAAATTGTTTTAAATAATATATGTATATGAATGTATTATGCATGTGTGTATATATGTATGTATTTATACATGCATGAATGTATGTACGTATGTATGCATGTGTGTATGTCCGCCTGTATGAATGTATTATGTGTGCGTGTATGTATGTAGTAAGTGTGCTTGTGTATGCAGCATTCTGTTTATTTAAATCAAGATAAAACACTTTCTGTCTGAGTACAAGTGGACGTTATCTTTGTTATACTTGTGTAAATAAAATGGCAACAGCAGAGAGACTTAAAGACGTGCGGCTATTTCAAGAAACAAATGATCTTTAAGAAAAGATAATTGTTCTTTCATCCTCCTCTTTTGTGTGTATGTGTGTGTTTCCTTTTCTTTTCTTTTGCTTTTCTTTTTAACTTTAGAAGATAGAAAAATATTGGGCTATTTGTTACCGAAATATCTGAAGGAGAGTGAAAGCCATTGTAGGTGGTGTCTTAAAAAGAGATTTCGCCCAAGTTTTTGAGCCGTTGATAATATAAAAAGGAAGTATTTCCGATTTATGAAGATATGGTCAAATATGTGTGGCGGAGAGGGGCAGAGAGGAAGGGAGGCAACTACTGCTGGTGCACTTACTACTACCATTGCAGCTTCTACAACTCGTGATACTGCAGTTAGTATTGCTGCAAGGGTTACTATTGCCACTAATACTATGACTACTGCTGAACTCTCTCTACTGCTTCTTTTAGCAAGAGTAGCAGAACCACCACCACGACGAACACTAGAACCAGTAGCATTGCTACTGCTACTTCTACTGCTGCTGGTAGCCATATCCTGATAACAATTGGGTATTTTTTTGTTATCTCACCCCCATTAAAAAATTGCCATTAAAAACTGTGTTATATCCCCGCTAAAACATTGAGTTTATGTGACGGCAAGAGATTGGATTAAAAGAGTTAAATCCTTTTGATTCAATACTTCAACACATCGATGACGTTTGGCCTTCTCAATAGGCATGGTATGATTTCTTACAAAAATGTTATTAGATTCAGTAAGATGTTTAATTTTTGAAGTTTCTATGTTTATTAATTTTTTTCAGTTTTGTATGCTTCATCTGTTTCACTTTTGCGTTTTCCATTTTTTTTTTTTTTTGTTTTTGTTTTATGCAGGGTTAAGCGATTTCTGTAGTTGAGGGAGATAACCCAATTTTTAATGGGGTTGAGATAACCAAAAAGTACCAACAATTCATGACTGTCACGGTTCTACTACTACTACTACTACTACTACGACCCAGCAGCCATAAGAAGAAAACAAACTAACAGCACCATGTGAATTTTGTAAGAAAAACAAGTGGATTCCAGAACTGATATCATGAAAGACTAATTTAATTTAATTCAGTTC
>NC_142937.1:14393500-14401000 GCF_046866305.1 Octopus bimaculoides
CTCTAGGCACAAGAACTAATCTATATTTTAGTGGATAAATAATAAAAACTGTGGGGTTTAGTAAATTGAGAAAGTCATGACTGGTGAAAACTTTAAGTTTATTAGTTGCGAAAATAAAATTCATGTTTAATTGTAGCATAAAATTGCATCTTATTAGTTCACAGCAGGCTTGCAGATTACATCTTCACTATCAAAACACACAAACGTGTGTGTGTGTGTGCGTGTGTGTGTGGGGGGGGGGTGTAGATACACGTGAAATTGTGATGATATTTGGTCGATAACTGCTGACGGGTTGAGCTTGTCCGCGTCCATTCTCTGGTGTTTTTCCGTCATTCCTCTAATGCCACTCCCACGTGCCAAATTATTATTATTTTTTATTGTAATGCTACGCGCACTTCCCTCACACCCCACAAAACTACCTATGAAATATATATATAGGATACCCTACCCCAAAAGCACTCCTTTTGTTCAGGAGAAGGCTGACTACGTAAGTGTTGTGGATATAGTTTTCCAAATAGAATTATTGACGTCATTGAAATAGGCATAAACATTGTATGATGATCCAAAACCTCACGCAAGTTATCCCCTAGTGTCTCTAAAGGAAGAAGACATTGGGTTCACTATTTAAAAAGAAAATGGACGGGATAGTCCCAATTAGAATGCTTTAGATCATATGTCTACATGATTAGGACAAGCATGGGGCTAGAAAAGATTAACTGCAACAACTGACAGAAATGCATATATGCATGTATATATATATATATATATATATATATATATATGTGTGTGTGTGTGTGTGTGTGTGTGTGTGTGTGTGTGTGTGTGTGTGTGTGTGTGTGTGTGTGTGTGTGTGTGTGTGTGTGTGTATTTATATATGACTACATATGTGTGTGTATCAAGTACGGGGAAAAGAAACTTCAGAAAGTTAATCTCCGGGTAGGTAAAAAAAAATTTTGGTATAGGGCCAGCCAGTTTAGGGGGACGGTTAAGTCGATATCATCGACCCCAGTGCTGCATTAGTGCTTATTTTATCGACATCCGAAAGGATAAAACGCAAAATTGACCTCATGGAAGACATCTTGATGATGCGTACAGTCATCCCTAACTGAACGTTCTAACCGTGACAATCTCATCTTTTTGTATAACACGAACTATCTTGTCAATATATCATCCTTTATTGGAGATGGTACGATATAATGTGACAGAGATTTGGCTGCTATTACTACCAGTCTGAGTGGCTGTTATTACCAGAAGGTCGAGTGGTTGCTATTTCTAGCACATAGAGACTGTCTCATTTGATTACCTTCGTATATTTAGGGGAGACGAAATAAGATACTGCTACATAATTTGTATGTATGTTTTGGTCTGATGGTAGGGTTTGTCTCTGAACCCATATACATATAGAGCTTAGAGATTTTGATGTTTTTTTTTTTAATGGGACGGCATTGTGGAGTTGAAGTATTGAAGATGAGGTTAAGTATGAAGGTAGAAGGGAAATGTTTATACAATACGGAGAATGAGGGGAGAATAAGTGTGACGACAAAAGAAGTAGATCTCAATATCGTTTCAAGCATTTACTAATCGACAACTGAATAAGTGCAGCGATCATCGTATTGTTGACACGGAAACTTTAAGCCCTGTATGTGAGTCTCAATAAATGTATCATTCAATAGATTTATTCCTTGGAATTTTGGAAGGTTGTTTTGTTTGTTTTGTTTGTTTGTTTTTTCATTTCGTATTATTCAAACTGCTCGCCAACAAAGTGACAAAGGTCAAATCCAGCCAGTTCTTGTGGAGTGTGTGGATATCTGAACTGATGGGTGTGTCCCTGAGTTTGTATGTTTGTGAGTGAGAGAGCGAGAGAGAGAGAAAGAGAGAGAAGGAGAGAGAGAGAAAGAGAGAGAAGGAGAGAGAGAGGGCGAGGCCACGATGATCAGCCGGTTGGCTTGTTTCTGAATGAGGTCTAATATATTCTATGAAATAAAATGATTTCAAGCAGAGAATGAAACAACACGGTGGTCTCGGCTTGCCGGAAGACTACCTTACGTTTTACAGCACCCAGCGCACCAAATCGTATATATACACATATACTCACACCCATATAAACACACACACTAACACAGAGATATATAAATCCATGTTTGCATTATTTGCAAGAGTCAATCCTAATAAAACGGCTCACTTGTTTACGTCATATTCTCTAAGATATTCCACTTAGAATACATTTCTTCCCTCGCCTTCCATCTCTATATTGTCGTTAAACTCACACATTTGAATTGCGTTTATTACAGTCTCTGAACTAGATGGGTACAGTAACAGAAATGCAGATTATTTTCAGCTGTAATTCAATTTTCTACCAAGCCGACAGTAAGCAGTAAAAGATAGAGGTTGTTAGTGTAATAAGAAACTGAATCACGCAGCAAAAGCGATAAATAAATAAATAAAGTGAATTCATATGAAAATCTTAACAAAAGCAAACACACACACATGTACATATGCTTATACATATACATACTACACACACACACACACCACACACATACACACACACACACACACACACACACACACACATATATATATATATATATATATATATATATATACACATATATTATTACGGCACTCCATCGGTTACGACGACGAGGGTTCCAGTTGATCCGATCAACGAAACAGCCTGCTCATGAAATAAATGTGTAAGTGGCTGAGCACTCCACAGACACGTGTACCCTTAACGTAGTTCTCGGGGGATATTCAGCGTGACACAGAGTGTGACAAGGCTGGCCCTTTGAAATACGGGTACAACAGAAATAGGAAGAAAGAGTGAGAGAAAGTTATGGTGGAAGAGTACAGCAGGGTTCGCCACCATCCCCTGCCGGAGCCTCGACGAGCTTTAAGTGTTTTCGCTCAATAAACACTCACAGCGCCCGGACTGGGAATCGAAACTGCGATCCTATGACTGCGAGTCCGCTGCCTTAACCACTGGGCCATTGCGCCTCCACAAACACACACACATATACATATATACACACATACATATGCATAGATAGATAGATAGATAGATAGATAGATAGATAGATAGATAGATAGATAGACAGACAGACAGACAGACAGACAGACAGACAGACAGACAGATAGATAGATAGATAGATAGATAGATAGATAGATAGATAGATAGACAGATAGACAGACAGACAGACAGACAGACAGACAGACTCTCATAATCTGTTGCTCACTGAGAAATGCACGCTGTTCAAAGCCAGCTACTAACTGATCACAAATTCTCACCATATCGTTTATAGGAATTTTTTCGCTTATGTTCTCTGTCATCATTATTACTGTTTCCATTCTTATCCGTATTTAACACAATTTCGGCAATTTCGAGTTTCTGTAGTAACTCATCTTTCTGTTTTATTGATAATGACAAATGTTTCCTTTTCTTTTTCTCATTGTTATCCATTGGGGTGTCTGCAGTTCTTTTTGACATTTTGCGTGCAAAATTATACACGAAGTCACAAGAAACAACGCGAAGACAGCAAACAGCAAATGGGCGTCTTCTCTCTACGATTGCTGAGCCGCACCTGACACTTGGCGGTAATTAGCGGCTGACCTGCCAAGCTTTGCCTCGTCATACCTGAGTGAGTCGGGTCACGGTGGTTGGCTGCTTGTGTGCCAATCAACCCCTGTTATGACGCGTTGTAACCTCTACAAAAATGTTCGGTTTTGGGAGTCGTTTTGGATTTTAGATTCCGGATAAATGATTGTGTACCACTACTGCTGGAGTTAACTTATCCTTCCATCAACTCAGATGTTACACCTGCAGTAAAGTACTTTCTCATAGTAAATATCAAGTGGACAACAAGAGATTCCCTTGAAATACACCTGTATCACGACGTCAATTTCTTGCTTAATTTCAACTTTTGGCAAAGCTTCATCAGAGCGTTCATTATTCATTTTACCGTACAGAGAGACTAGATATCAAAAGTTATTTTCCTGTATAATATAATATAATATATATATATATATATATATATATATATATATATATATACACGCGCACATACACGCACGCACACACACACACATATAAATATATATATATATATATATATATATATATATATATATATATATATATATATATATATGTCAGTCATTTTGAACTCTTTCAGCAAGAATTTCTTCGGTAAATTTTGCGTATATCTTGGCGAGACTGTGATCAAGTCTTGCAGAGAGCAAATATCGTGAGCGGAGAAGAATTTTTGCAACGTGCAGCGTAGCATACTAAGTTTGGCAGGCAATACAATTAGTACGGAAGATGGAAGAATTCCAAAGTTTCTCCTCTATGGGAGACTATGTACTGAAGAAAAGACATCTTTAGAGTTGAGATACAATGGCTGCCTCAAATTGGATCTGAAGAAGAACATTTATGTAGAAATTTGGGGAACTATTGCAGTTGTTAGAGCATTATGGCGAAAAATAATATACTGAAAGTCATCATGAGTTTTGGTAAGGATTGCATAAAACATCCAACATTAAAATGAGATAAAAAGAAAGGATAATCTAAGATAACATTAATCCCTTCAAATGTTCTACATGTGACAAAGTTTATATATCTTAGGCTGGTCTTGTTAAGCACTAGAGGTTTCACGAACCAGAACAAACTAAATATAAAGAAGTCTATGTCGGCCAGTCATGCAATAGATATTGTTTTTCAGTAGATGTTCAGGAAAAAACACATATCTGTACATAACGCAAATGATTTTGTATTGCATTTAGCTGAGAAGAGACATTAGTGCAATAGATAACTGAGGTAAAGACTATAGATAAACAGGTGGACTGAGAAGTTATCTGCAGCGTATTAACATTCTATGCTGATGCTCAATAATGTAGTTTGAGACAGATTAACTGATACTTCATCGGTTACGACGAAAAGGGTTCCAGTTGATTCGATCAACAGAACAGCTTACTCGTGAAATTAACGTGCATGTCATAAGTGAACGTGATTACAATACCCACCCACCCCGAACGGGACGCCAGTCTGCCGCAGGTTTAACTTCACAGTTATTGTTGGAACTTATTTACAACTGAGAGGACTGAAGCAAGTGGAGTGTTTTGCGCTTTACTATACTGGCATTCCGTCAGTTACGACGACGAGTGTTCCAAGTTGATAAGATCAACAGAGCAATCTGCTCGTGCAATTAACGTGTAAGTGGCTGAGCACACCACAAGCACGTGTAGCCTTAACATAGTTCCCAACGAGATTTAACGTGACGCAGAATGTGTCGAGGCTGACCCTTTGAAATACAGGCACAACTTATTTTTGCCATCTGAATGGACTGGAGCAACGCGAATCGAACTCTCGACCTTACGATTGTTAGCCAAATACCCTAACCTCCACGCCATGTGCCTTCACTTGACGTAGATTATATTTGAAATGACGAAATGGCTGTGGTAAGAATATTTTCTGCTCGATCGAAGATACAATGCACTAAAGAACAACATCTACATCAACCACGGTGACCTTTATTCCTTGCTTTTTCTCTTTTACTGCCACTTTCATCTTTTCTGCTCTTTCTCCATCTTTCCTGCCCCCCTCTCTCTCTTTTTCTATCTCGTCCTCTCTTTCTGTCTGTCTGTTTATCTCTCTGTTTTCTCCTTTTTCGACTAATCTCTCTCATATAAATAGAGCAACACTACTAGTGTCTAAATTAAAAAAGAAAAAAACTGGATGGTAATAGCAAGAAATTCTTAATCTAGGCCGAATATGTATCAATATCAACAACAACAGCATCTTTCTATCAGACTTTCACCCTCACTCATATCCTCTTATTCCAGTAAACATTCCATTCTAACAACCACACACTTTTTTCTCCGAAACTAAACACTATCTTCAAGAAGGAGATAGCTTTACCAGCTTCTTCGATCATGTTGCTGCTTGCAACACCACGCAAACTGGAAGAAGGCTAAAATATTTAACCGTCATCAAAACCTCGTAAATATTAACTCAGTATGAAGACTACTTCCTTTGTTACATTCTAATCAAGTGAGCCTACTAGTACAAATTCGTCTGGTATCTTTCTTATCTATCTGTGGCCTGAGAAAAATGCTAGAATTCGGATTATAAGGATGCTTAATAAACATACCTATCTGGTAACACGTTCGATGTTTCTTATCAACTAAGCTTTTTACTTTTCCTTCGTCGTTTATTTTCCATGCAGTCTCCTATTGGTTTACTGTGTTGCATATGTCCTTCACTCTCTCTTGTGCATGTTCCAAGCTATCTATTATAAGCAAGAGGTGAAGATATCTAAATATTTATCTAATATGTACATGTTTGTATGTACGTATGCATCAGTTTATACACATACACACACACACACACACACACACACACGCAAACACACACACACACACAAACACACACACACACACACACAAACACACATACACACAGATCCAAACATATATGTAGATAGATTCGTATCTATATATACATGTATATATGATTGTACATGTATGTGTGCGAGAGTGTGTGTACGAATGCTTGTATATAGATAGATAGGTAGGTAGGTAGATACATTTCTTTTATTAGCCACACAGGGCTCAACGAAGATGGGACAAATACAATGTAGAGCTTTTCTTTTTGGGAGGGGGAAGGAAAAAAAAAAAAAAAAAAAAAAAAATTGGTGGTGTCGATCAAAAGGGATCGTAGGAAGGGAAAAAGGGGCAGTTCGATCAAAAGGGATCGAAAAAAAAAGAAAAGGAAAGGCCGATCAATAGGGATCGTGTATCACACAGTAATGTTCTCGTGTAAAAAGAGGGGAGGACAGTTTAGGTTTAGCCGTGGAAGGAAAAGCCTACGGAAAAGACCACGGTAACCTTGGTCAATATTCTCATTGAAGAAACTATAACAGTAAGTGACTCTCTTTTGCCTTTTTGTTTTATTTTTTTTTCTTGTTCATAGGGTTATGCTCAAGATGGCTCCGTCGTTCACACGTGCCATCCTTGCTACATTCACCCATCTTTTTTTGAAGCATTCACTAGACAAGACTTCCCTTTCTACTCTCAACTTCCTCTTCAGGTGATACTTGAAGAAGTTGATGAGAGATTGCCCAGAGAGGAAAGTCTTTGTCTCTAGACCTTTCAGACGCGTCCACCATACACATTCTTTCGCCATAGCCACAAGTACGATGAAAATAGCTCTTCCTTCCCGTTTAAAGGAAGGAGGCGCGACAATATTCACGATAGACTCGGCTGATAGACCGACTCGTCCCACACGCGATAGCAGTTGTTCGACGTAAGCCCACAGCTCGGAAATGGTGGGACACTGTACGAGTGCGTGCAGAACGGTTTCGTCGCTCTGCCGGCATCTCGGACAGGTCGGCCCCGTGTTTCTCGAGCCATGCCTGTAGAGCTTATCCCGAACGGGTAGTGCTTCTCGATAGCACTGCCAGGCCAGGGATCTCTGGAAGTTGTCCATAGGTCCCGGCCCGAAGG
>NC_142937.1:14406000-14433500 GCF_046866305.1 Octopus bimaculoides
CACGCCTAATTTACTGTGCAGTGGGACTGAAAACGCGGAACCATGTGATTGGGAGACAAGCATCTTATCATACAGCCATGCTTGCACCTATATTAATTTCTGCTTTAATTAGACAGAGAATCAAAGAAGAAATTATGCAACAATTTATTAACCAAAATGTATTTTAGTTCGAGTTGAACCCGGAGAGCAGAAATGTAGCACTAAATAATTAATCCATCATTCTATCTATGTTGAACATCCACTTCCTTCGAGATATCTCGATATATATCATAAACTTGACAATTTGCCACCATCAGTGTTATTCTGACAGCCATTTTTTGTTCAAATTTAATATTAGATATAAGTACTACTTAATATTCATGTCGCCACTAAATTAATTAAATCATGGCATTTCACAGAATTAGAATATATATATACATATATATGTATATATATATATATATATATATATATATATATATATATATATATATATATATATATATATATATATATACGCACACACATATGTAGAAGATATATATAGATGTATGTATATACATACGTACATACATGTATGTCTGTTTGTGTGTATGTGTGTGTAATTTATATATATATATATATATATATATATATATATATATATATATATATATATAACTATATATATGTGTGCGTGTGTGTGTGTGTGTGTGTGTGTGTGTGTGTGTGTGTGTGTGTGTGTGTGTATGTATAACGTGTTTGATTCCAACATGCTTAGACACTCTTATAGCTTTAGTGGTATTAAAAGAGCAGTTTTCTTTCGCTGAGTGAAAGTTGATGGTCATCAGGAAAGATAAAAATAGAAGAAAAAAAGAAATAATTACTTCATCTCAATGTGATATATGTTTAATTCGTTTAAGAAATATTTAGATAGGTAGATTAGCTTCAATTTCAATTTGAATATAAACACACACACACACACACACACACACACACACACACACACACACACACACACACACACACACACACACACACACACACACACATATATAAAATTTAATGAATTTTTCTTCCCTGAAAACATTTAAACGTTCTCACATGTGTTACATCTTATCCTAGTCAACAACAGCAAAAATATATATATATAATTATTTCATCAAAATATGTTCGTAAATTTGCTTAGCTGGAATAGAAATAAATTGTTAAATTTCATACTTCTTAAATCAAACACACACACACACACACACACACACACACACACACACACACACACATGCACGCACATACGAGCACACATACTTAAATACACGTGCCAGTCAAGAGGACATATTAATCCTTACATAACTGAGGCAAATCCATTTTAAAATGCCTTCTGAGATATTCGGTGCTTTCGTTACTATGATGGCTGTTTACTATATACAAATGAAACGGAATTGAAAAGCAAGAAGTAATTCACACAAAACAGATATGATAAATATCCTGTCACATTCCTCGTCTAATGCACAGTTTCGAAGAGGATCTTCTTGTATCATCTGTCGGATTACCAAAGGAAGTGTTTTCAGCTAACCAATCACAGTTACAGAGCGCTAGTTAGCAGTCATTACATGATCTTGGGTCGAACGATAAAAGAGGACGAAACAGTAGTTAAACGGTATCATTAGAATTAGCTTCCCTTTAGGAATATTTAACACTTCTAAAGAGTTCAATTGGTTTACTAATAAATTTATGAATAATGACATGTAAGGCGGTGCTCCAGCAAAGCCGTAGTCAAATAACTGAAACAAATAAAGGAATAAGGTAAAAGAGTCCTCACCCAAAATTATATAGATATTAAATTTTGAGGTTGTATACATACATACATACATACATACATACATACATGCAGCATAGGCTCGAAACATAAAACACTTTCTCACCTTCCCGAGCGTTAAACTAATGCACCTGTTTGTTGTTTACACACCTGTCTTCGTCTTTTTTTTTTTTTTTTGTAAATTCCAACTGTATATATATATACATACATACATACATACATACATACACATATATATATAAATATATATATATATATATATATATATATATATATATATATATATATATATATATATATATATGTATGTATGTATGTATGCATTGTAACTATACGAGAAAAGCAACGTTAAAATTTCAATAACACTACTAATAGTATCTCATATTTTAATAAATACTGGCAGGAAGCGTGAATATCTCACGGAATTAATGGTAAACTTATTGGATCATTTCTGAAAACTTTATCCCAAAAAAACCGAAAGTGTAGCCTGTGTTGTGTCCGTATCAAAAGAAAGTCGCTCATCTGCTAATCATTGAAAAGTGAAAGAAATTGGAATACGATGATTACTTAATGCCCTTTATATACACACTTTATGATAGGAAGGTAGTTGACCGCAGTACATGGCATTGCGTCTGTTTTCTTTATAGGAATGGGATACGTTGTTATATGTTTTTAAAGATCGAGAAATATCTTTGGAGAGAAAGAGGAGGGAGGGGGAGGAGAGAGAGGAAGAGAGAAAATAAAGGGGAGGAAGGGGGAGACTGGAGAGATTGAGAAAATAAGGTCTAGATCTGTGATTCTCAGCTTCAGGATGATGCAAAGGATATTGTTAAAGCCAGTAGCCTTCTTCGTTTAAAGTAACCAGAGGTACTTTTGCACTTAACGCTTATGTATGCCCTGCCTTTGTAAGTACAAAGGGAGCTCTGTTTGCTGAGCCATTATTTTTGAGGAGTGGGGGGTGAGCAGGATTTTGCAAGTTGGTAGAGAACTTCTGACAAGTGACCATTTGGATCGGCTTGATAGGTGCAAGTATTGGCATGTTGTTTGAGGAATGGCAGCATCCTTCGTAGTTCAAATGACGGTCTTGCAGAGGTTGGGGTGATAATTAAAAATCATTTATATACTCAGGTCGAAAGGAACGGGAGTTGATTTTCTAGCGTTGCTGGGCGGGATTTTTGCCAGAACGATTAGAGTGCAGCCACGAGTAACCTATTCGAAGAACTTGAGCTTGTGAACTTTCATTGCGTATAGATACAGAAATTGGTTTCAATTATCTGCAGATTTGTTTTCTACGGTGAAGGTGAAGTATATGTGCTGTCAAGTGTTGTTAGTATTAAATTGGTAGAGCACCTATCAGCCTACTGAATTAAAGTGCGAAAGGATCCAGGACTTAAAAGAGTGTTGTGTAATATAAGGGTATGTGATGAGTAGTCGTGACCGGATGACCAGAGTGATGCAGAGTTACTTATAGTCAAACAGAAGTTGGGCTTGGAATGACAAAAATGTCAAAGATATTTGGAATATCTGCGACGGTGGAGAAACTAATTAATATAGAAAATTGAGGACTGAGAAAAGATTCGGTGTCTGCAGTATATGAAACAGTTATCAGTTGTGTGTGAAAACCAAGAAACATTGTGAACGATGAAATCACCGATAATGATAACTTCGAAGAAGAGTGAAATAAGACAATGGTCTTCAATGTAGGAGGAGATATACTCGAAGTGTTGTTAATAGTCGGAAGAGTCTCAAAAGTGTTGAAAGAATCAGATGTTTGGAGAAGAATAAATGAAGATTTTGAATAAAGAATAACTGAGAAAGTTTGTCCAGGTACAAGAGGAGGGCAGTAGGCAGAGTAGAATAAACATATGAAGCATGCAGCCTGGGTGGTTACATACTTCATACGAAAATGGACAATAGATAAGGTTTAAGAGAATAACTCGGGACACAATAAGCTGTGTGACTTGCGTATTTGTAAGAAATGATGCATAGACTCTACACTGTAGAGTCTAGATCGGATCGGACTTCAACGATATTTGAGAAAAGGAGAAAGAATTATTCTGTGGGTTTAGTTTTAAGGTTTGGCATCTAGAGAAATATAGAGGATGTTTGTACACCGTGAAGTTGCAATAAACTCCACAGGAAGGTCGGTGCAAATCCTTCCTAGATAGTAAACTCTATTAAAGAAATCTATGGGCCGGAATGCGGTATTAAATGAGGCAGGGCGATGCACTTACTCACCACGTAAATCATGGAGGGTCGTTATGATTTATGTGACAAGACTACATAACATGTGTTCACACACATAGAAACATATATAAACGAGCTGGCAGAAACGTTAACACGCCGGGCGAAATGCTTAGCGGTATTTCGTCTGCCTTTACGTTCTGAGTTCAAATTCCGTCGAGGTCGACTTTGCCTTTCATCCATTCGGGGTCGATAAATTAAGTACCAGTTACGTACTGGGGTCGATGTAATCGACTTAATCCCATTGTCTGTCCTTGTTTGTCCCCTCTATATTTAGCCTCTTGTGGACAATAAAAAAAATAAGAAACACATATACAAATACACACATACAAACAAACTCACAAACATGTATTGGTTTCTCAAATACATTCGTTCTGTTTTTTTCCGATGTTATTTGAATTAACACGAAAACTATTTTTATCGTAGTGTTTTATAGCGGTTCTTTGTAGCTCTATTCTTCCTCTTCAACTTTCACTTATAGCTTTTGAAATTTAAATAAATTTTACTTCTCTACAGCCGTGGACGTAGGCATAACTGTGTGGTAAGTAGCTTGCTTCCCAACCACATGGTTCTGGGTTCAGTTCCACTGCGGGGCACTTTGGGCAAGTGTCTTCTGCTATAGCCTCGGGCCGACAAAAGCCTTGTGAGTGGATTTGGTATACGGAAACTGAAAGAAGCTTGTCGTATATATATATATATATATATATATATATATATATATGGGGGTGCGTGCGCGTCTACAATCGCTTGACAACCGGTGTTGGTGTGTCCCAAAAACTTAGCACCTCGGCATAAAGATACCGATAGAATAAGTACCTAGCTTAAAAAAAGATAAGGACTGGGGTAGATTCATTCGACTAAAAGTTCTTCATGGTGGTGCCCCAGCATGGCCGCAATCTAATGGCTGAAACAAGTAGCAGATAAAAGACATATGATGATGACGTGCCTAGTAGAACAAGAACAAAAAAAAAGCACACGAATTTATCTGACAACGCAATCCATTCACTCATCCAAAAGAATCTAATATTCTTTTAATCTTCTATTTGTTTCAGTCATTTAACTGCGGCCATGCTGGAGCACCGCCTTTTAGTCGAGCAAATCGATCCCAGGACTTATTCTTTGTAAGCTTAGTACTTATTCTATCGGTCTCTTAGGCCGAACCGCTAAGTTACAGTGTAGGTGGGGGGGGGGGACAAAAACAGACACACAAACACACACATATATATATTCGAAACGCCGGAGTTTTAATAGTGGCAGCTGATGAAGGGGATGTTTCTATGTGGCCTGCTTGTTTGTTGCACCTTGTTTACCATTTTGTCCTCGTTCTTTTGCCACGTCATGTACCCAGTTATGTATCTATATGTACATGTAGATGAACGTATATACATACATGTACATATATATGCATATACTCATATATTGTTTGTATATATATATATATATATATATATATATATATATATACATACATATATATATATATATACACACACACACACACACATATAGATATATATGACGGGCTTCTTTCAGTTTCCGTCTACCAAATCCACTCACAAGGCTTTGGTCGGCCCGAGGCTATAGTAGAAGACACTTGCCCAAGGTGCCACGCAGTGGGACTGAACCCGGTACCATGTGGTTGGTAAGCAAGCTACTTATCACACAGCCACTCCTACACAAACTTACGGACACCGATATATGAATACAGTATAATCGCTTCCTACTTTTAAAAGACAAAGCAGAATCTAGTCCGAAGAATCTAGTTCGAAAAAATATTAAAAAGAATTTAGTCCGAAAAAAAAAAATTTGTTGGGTTGATCAAAAATGGAACGAATGTCTTTGATCTTTAATGCACTCGACTACCGAACAGACGCAAACAACGCGAACGTTCTACTTCCACATTAGTAGTAGTTGTAGTAGTAGCAGCAGCAGCTGCGTTAGTAGTAATGATAGTAATAGTTGTTGTTTAGCATGCAACCAGGTCAGTCCTAATCGAATACACCTGTGAGAAAATGTCTTCCAGCCGCGACTCTCCTGCTGGATTTTAAGCTGCTTATTTTTTTTTTTGGTTTTTTTTTTTTGGTTTTTTTTTTTGCTGGGTGGAGTTGAATATAATATTATTATGGTTGCTGATGGAGGCGCAATGGCCCAGTGGTTAGGGCAGCGGACTCGCGGTCATAGGATCGCGGTTTCGATTCCCAGACCGAGCGTAATGAGTGTTTATTGAGCGAAAACACCTAAAGCTCCACGAGAGAAAATTGTGGTGAAAGAGTACAGCACAACTTTCTCTTACTCTTACTTCCTGTTTCTGTCGTGCCTTTAATTCAAAGGGTCAGTCTTGTCACACTGTGTGACACGCTGAATATCGCCGAGAAATACGTTAAGGGTAGACGTGTCTGTGGAGTGCTCAGCCACTTGCACGTTAATTTCACGAGCAGGCTGTTCCGTTGATCCCCTCGTCGTCGTAAGCGACGGAGTGCCAACATGATGGTTGCTGATGGTTTGTTGTTATTATTATTAGCTACCATTTTATACTGTTGAAGATATCACTGCGTCAATGGTCCTCTTATTTATCAAAGGTACGCAAAGACTCGTAAATAGATAACACGTGACGGAGTATTTCAAAACTTTATGCAGCACAAGCAAAGTAAAATTAAGGAGTGTTGCTCGCTTGTATGCTGAATGAATTCAACGTCTCCCTTGGGTACACAGTCAAAGAAGATTTGGGGTCCCAACTGTCTCATCTACATAAATTGGTCTCGTACCCAAAATATAAGAAAGAACGTTTTCACTCGTGTTGGTATCTGTTTACGGCCAGAAGGACAAAGCCTGAGAGAATTAAGTGCATTGAGTGTATGTAAAACAAAACAACGTTGTCAAAGAGGAGAGAATTGGTTGCTATTTCTAGCAGATACAACGACCAGATGCAGGCTTCTTTGTTGTCTTTTCGGTTCTTTTGGCTATTATTTCATGCCTTGGATAAAGCTCAGCCATGACAGCAAAGGATACAAATATATTAAGCAGCGGTCATCCTTTTCTCTAATATTCAACTCCACCCAGCAACAGAAAAAAAGAAAAAAAACGAACAAAAAAAGATAGAGCTTAAAATCCAGCAGGAGAGTCGCGGCTGGAAGACATTTTCTCACAGGTGTGTTCGATTAGAACTGACTTGGATGCATGCTAAACAACAACAGCAACAACAACTATTACTATCATTACTACTAACGCAGCTGCTGCTGCTGCTACTACTACTACTACTACTACTACTAATAATAATAATAATAATAATAATAATAATAATAATAATAATCCTTTCTACTATAAGCACAAGGCCTGAAATTTGGGCTGGGGACAAACGATTAGGTCGACCCTCAGTACGCAACTGGTACTTAATTTTTCGACCACGCAAGGATGAAAGGCAAAGTCGACCTCGGCGGAATTTGAATTCAGAACGTAAGGACGGACGAAATGCCGCCAAGCGTTTTACCCGGCGTTGGAATGATTCTGCCATAATAACAGTAATAATAATAATAATAATGATTATTATTATTATTATCTTCTACTCTAGGCACAAGGCCCGAAATTTTGGGGGAAGGGACCTAGTCGATTAGATCGACCCTAGTACGCAACTCGTTTTTAATTTATCGACCCCCGAAAGAATGAAAGGCAAAGTCGACCTCGGCGGAATTTGAACCCAGAACGTAAAGAGCCGGAAGAAATGCCGCTAAAAGTTTTGCTTGGCGCGGTAAGGATTCTGTCAGCTACTACTACTACTACTAGTAACAATATCGCATGCTAGTCTTAGAGATATTTAGATCTAACTGTTTCTGGCTAATATGGCCAACGCTTTTCTTTTATAAGCGTTAAGATAAAACATTTAATGTCGAGATATGGATGAAATACGAGCGCGGACTATTAGTCTTTCATTAGCTTATGAACAAAAACAAAATAAAAACACTACAAAAAGAGGGCAACTCATTAATATCGCATTAGCTACGAAGTGTGATACAAAATATGTATATTCCTACTAAATATCAAAAGCAAAGTTATCAATAACTCAAGTATATAGAATTTTAAAACTAAATAAATAAGGATTAAATATTCAGTGCTGTGAGATGCGACGAGGACTGTTGGTAGCTTATTTCAACTATTCATTACATGCTTCGTTGCACATATATGCCGTTTTTTTTTCCTTTCGTTGTGCAGTTGAATTTTGTGCATACGTGTGTGTGGGGGGGGGGGGTGCGTATACGCCCACACATACACATTATAATGTATTTGTGAGTATATATATAAATATATATATATATATGTATTCTTTTATTCTTTTATTTGTTTCAGTCGTTTGACTGCGGCCATGCTGGAGCACCGCCTTTAGTCGAACAAATCGACCATAGGACTTTTTTTTGCAAGCCTAGTACTTATTGTATCGGACTATTTTGTCGAACTGCTAGGTTTCGTGGACGAAAACACACTAACATAGGGCGTCAAGCAATGGTGGGGTGACAAACACAGACACACAAACATATAAATATAAATATAAATAAATATATATATATATATATATATATATATATATATATATATATATATACATATATGACGGGCTTCTCTCAGTTTCCGTCAACTAAATCCACTCGCAAGGCTTTGGTCAGCCCGAGGCTATAGTAGAAGATACTTGGCCAAGGCGTCACGCAATGGAGTTGAACCAGGAACCATGTGGTTGGGAAGCAAGTTTCTTGACACACAGCTACGTTTGCGCCTATATGTATATATATATATATATATATATATATATATATATATATATATATATATATATATATATATATATATACACACACACACACAAATACACACACACGTATTCATATGTTTTGTATATACATGCGTATGTACGTGCGCTTGTGTACGTGTACATGAATATACATACTCATATACATACACGGGTGTGTGTACGTGTGTGTGTGTGTGTGTGTGTGTGTGTGTGTGTGTGTGTGTGTGTGCGTGTGTGTGTGTGTCTGTGTGTTGGTTGCGTGCGTGTTAGCTTGTGTGTTATTTATATGTATACACTGAAACTTAATAAAGGTATACCTGAAATGTTTAGATTATACAACCCGTTGAAAGATTTTAAAATATTTATACATTTCTCAGAGCAAAAAAACTATCAGGATTGTTCTTAGTAGCTTCACCTCTGCTGGGAAAATCATCAGAGATTAAATATCCTGGAATCACACTGAGCAGAAGACTCTTAAAAGAAATTGTATTTCGGTTTAAATACTCAAAATTTGAATATAAGACAGAAAGGTTTCTGCTGGAATACCATTGATCAAATGTCTATTCAATCGGTATTTCATTGAATAGACACAACAACCAATCAGTTAATCGATTGATCAGTCAATCAATCAAGCTGTTAGTTAATAGATATAATCTAATAAGGGGAAGAAATATATGGAAATTATCACTTTTGCAGTTGGTGAAGTATATCTGAGAGGAAGATTAAAGGTGATTAAAAAGACTTAAGAACATAGCTTATAGGAGTATAATGAGCTAAGGGAAATTACTCAAATAAGCTAATGGCTTCAATATTGATGAATAAGTTGAAGAGGAGAATGGAGTGACAGTCATATGAAAAGAAATGTCTAAATCGAAACTTCTTCGTTAGCTGGCGGAAGTAAACAAAATCCCTTGGCGGCTCAAACCGCAAAAAGAAAACATATATAAGGTTATTTTAAAAAATTAATGAGGAATCTTTCAAAGTTAATTCACATGTTTATCTTAATGCAAGTCTTATCTTTGTTTGCCAATGAGAGACAACTCCAGACATGTTTCCATCTATTAGTCCTCATCAAGATAATACAATGTGGCCAAACTTGTTGATCAGACGTCAAAGATTTTACCTATAGCAAATGAGTCATGAACAATTTTTTTTTCTTTTCTCACAGTAAAATTTACAGAATAGAAAAGATAAAGTAAACCAAAGGAAGTAACTGAAATAAGTGAATGATATAAATTTTGATAAAGAGGCAAAGCTGCAACATACTCAATGTCATATACAATAATAATAATAAAAAAGAAAGAAATTTCTTAACTGGAAACTTTGTTTTAGTTGGATATAGAGAAAACAAAAACTCAATTATTAGTGACTCTTAAAGAAAAGGGGAGATAATTTTAAGAAATTGCGTAATCTCTCGTTGATCACGGACGCATGAAAGACAGACCAAGATAAAGAAGGGATGAGGAAAATTTTTCTGAGGTTCTAAATCCAACGGTCTTGTTTCAGCCATTTCGCCGACTTCAAAAAGAGACGGTCGATTAGTTCACACTCCGGTATACGATAGGTACGTATTTAAGTGACTTTAGAAATATGAAACGACAAACTGATGGGAAATGAAATCAGAGGGATGAAATAAAAGACAACATGAATTGTCAAGTCCTATGATCCATCACTACGAAAATAACCAGTACAAATGGAGTTGATGGAAAATATATTCAGAAAACCTACGTAAGACGAGATATGGCCGAATCGACAGAGCGCTAGATAAAATGACTGCGAATAATTAACTGAGTCACTTTATACTGTGAGTTTACATTGGGGTAATCTTTGCCTTTAAAATCTTCCGCGATTGATAAAATACATACAAGGCAATTATTAAGATAATTCTAATTGATTCTGCTTAAACACAAAATGATGAGCATTACACGCATGTGTGTTTGTGTGCAAAAAGGCGGCGAGCTGGCAGAATCGTTAGCACGCTGGACGAAATGTTTAGCAGTATTTCGCCCGTCGCTTCGTTCCGAGTTCAAATTCCGCCGAAATCCATCCTTTCGGGGTCGATAAATTAAGTACCAGTTGTGCACTGGGGTCAATATCGACTAGCCTCTCCCGCCAAAATATTAATCTTTGTGCTTATAGTAGAAAGGATATGTGTGTCTGTATGTATGTATGTATATGTGTGTCGGTTTGTATAACTGTTCGTGCTTGTGCTTGTATGTGAGTGTGTGTACAAGCGAAGATCCATGGAAATTCTGCATTTCTTTTGTTGGATAAAATTATAGATTCTTCATAACATGTTTTCCATTATGTTAAAGAAGTTAATTTTTTTCGATAGTTAAGATTATTAATAGCATAACACTTAGACACATACTGTGACAGTAATTTCATAGAATACAGATAACGCCCAATCGCGCGCGCGCGCAAGCACACACACTCACACGGATGTGTGCTATTTTACCATATGTGTATGGGAGTGTGTTTACGTGTGTGTAATCTTCTGAGTGTGTGTATATGTGTATATTTACATGTGTGTAAGTCTCTGATGGTATGTATATGTGTGTTTACGAGAGGAGAAGACTCTGAACATAAGTGTGTGTGTGTGTGTGTGTGTGTGTGTCTGCATACCTGCGTGTGATCGTGCGTGCGTGCGTGCGTGCGTGCGTGCGCGTATGTTTGTGTGAGTCTCTCAAACAAGGCGCAACTCTAAAACGTGTATTTTCGAAGTGGATGTTTGTAATAAGATTCCGCGCCATCAAAACAACTGATACAAAATTATATCAGACGTTACGGAATGGCTACTATGATCGACATGATATGAACACACACATTCATTGTTTCCTTTATCGCAAAGTATTTTCCAAGGTGACTTTTGTAATTTCGTTTCACTTTGATCAATTCTCCTTCCATATCTTTTTTTCCAACTCATTTTGATGATTGCTCCTATACTTAATTGATCGTATTTCACATGGAAACGTGCACTCGAAGGCACTCTCTGCCTCTAATCCGACACATGGTATCTCTAGAGCAAGTCAACTTCGTGTGGCCTATTTGCACGACCACTAGCACTTAGAGTCCCAATAACTTCGTTATTCATACGCTGTCGACTCAGTCACCGCTGCGCTCGACTGATTTTATTTATTTATTTTTATTTTACTTTATGCACATTGCCACATTTTGTGGAATAGAAATCCAGTCCATTCTATTGATCCTAGTATATTGTTGGTAATTAGTTTTGACATCAGCTGTGATAAATGACAATGTAAATTTAGGCAAAATGAACTGTGATACACATAATTACGAAAATTAATTAGTTCGACACGCCATTACTCCAAGTAATTTTTTCTAGTCTCAAATATCTAAGGCCAATACTTTCACATACATAGTCTCTTGACAGTCTAGAAGTAGCAAGTTAATTCCCCTCAGATCTCGTTATAATGTCATAAAGGAGAAACACATTGCATGATGTCAGAGTTTGAACGCCTTTCGTATAACGTTTGCTCGATCTGGTTTGTCATGGAACTCAAGGATTACAACTTAAGAACTAAAAGATTATATGAGTTATGAGTATTGAACTATCTTATGCCGCTTCTACTTAAACGCTTAGCTTGTCCAAAGCATTTTCATATGTTTATCCTGAATGTCCATGCTTGTTTTCAAACCTTTATTTAGCCCTTGCTTCTTATGTTCTGGGTAGTATAAAGCTTTCCTTTCATAAGTCCCAAGTTACTCAAGTATTTGAAAAAATACTGGGAATCTGTATCATATATGATGCATGGATGCCAGGAAAATATGTCCTATGTGTCACATGTGATACACAGGACAGGCAAAGAGTTAAAGAAACAAAAACGAAACTATCTCAAGTCAATTGAATCTTACTATGTACAAGGTTTTGATCAAAGTGTGGAAGGAACAGATTCAATTCAAAAAAAATTAGTACATGCCATCAGAAAAATAAATGCGAAACGGTCTTGTTATTTATAAATTTCTGCTGCATACATACACAAAAAAAAAGTACTAGTTGAAAGAGCAACAGAAAAACATATGTCGATATTAATGAGCAGTGTCTATTCAAAGTATCTCGGTGCAATTTTTGGCTGAGAAAGTTATTTGGATATTTTGAAAATAAGGCATCTGCATGTAGAAGGTGTGAAAGTTTTCCTTTCGCTTAAGCTTGAAGAATGGAATGGCAACGATTGCAGAGATAGTTAAACACATAGGTGCTGCTGTGAAAGTAAACAATGTTTTTGACAAAGGTCATATTTATCAGCCGGCTTTGATGTCATACTATTTACTCCTACTCGAATCGATCGGATTTCACGGAACGGAAATAAAAGAACTTTGATGGAGTGTTTTTGCCTCTCGTCGTTGCTGACATTGTTGTCGCTGTTGTTGCTGTTGTTCTTGTTGCTGCTGCTGGTACAACTGCTGTTGCTTGTTGCAGCTGCCGTAGCTGCTGCTGTTCTTAACGCTGGTGCCACGACTGCTGCTGCTGCTGCTGCTGCTGCTGTTGTTGCTTTACGACGGTGCTGATGACGGTGGTGCTGTTCGTATTGAGGGTGGTGATGATGATTGTGGTAGTGATCGTTGCAGTCATCGTCCTCATCATCTTCATCATTATCATCAACGCTATCATCTTTATCATCGTCATCATCATCATAATCGTTATTGTCTTCGTCATCACTGTCATCGTCCTCATCATCTTCATCATTATCATCAACGCTATCATCTTTATCATCACCATCATCATCATCATCATCATCATCATCATTATCATCACAACTACCCCCACCACCATCACCGTCATCGTCATCATCATCGTCATCACCATCGCTGTGATGAGAAAGATGATGCCTTAAAAAATTTGCTGGCATTAGCATAGTAGACCAGAAACTACTTATCTGTCTTATTGAAGAGGTAAAGCTGATTCAGAAAAGAAAACTCCCAGATACGAAGACTTTGGTAAAACACGAATAATGCTTTCTTTATATACGTATACACATAGACATATACGCTGCATCTATACATGCATCTATACATACGTACAGACGTTCATATATACGTACATACATATATACGTACAGACGTTCCTATATACGTACATACATATATACGTACATACATATATACGTACGTAGACGCAGGCACATAAGCATACATGAATACTTACATGAAATTCTTTAGCAAGCAGATATTCTCATATATGCGATCATATGATACGGTTTATCTTTCTCCATCAAACGCTTAATAATAAATCTGAACAGATAGTGTACTAGTATATCCATTACTCTCGTCTTTTAAAACATCATTCATTATATAATCACTCATACATACATGCATACATAGATACGTATATATATATATATATATATATATGTGTGTGTGTCTGTGTATGTATATATATATGTATATATATATATATATATATATATATATATATATATATATATATATATATATATATATATATATATATATATATATATATATATATATATACATACACACACACACATATATATAGCTAGAGAAAGAGAGACATAGACAGACATAGAGAGACAGAGATTAGTTACAGGATACATTAGAATGTAGGCAAATCAACAAGTAGGACGTCAGGGCTGGGTGAGTACTTAGTACTGAGCCTACTGTAAGGTAAAACAAGTTGTTATTAGTTGGTAGTGTACTGTAAGTATGCATATATATATATATATATATATATATATATATATATATATATATATATATATATATATATATATATATATATATATATATATATATATATATATACATATATATATATATATATATATATATGCGAGTAAAAATAAATACAAAAAAGGTGGGGGTTTTTGTATGATTGTGTATAGAGGAATATATTATTTTGCTTAAAAGAGTTCCAACACTGTCTGTTTTTTATGTTTTATTTATATTCCTGCAGAACTAATGTGGGGTATAGAATATGGAATATACAATATATAATATGATATACAATATACAATATAAAATAAAATAAAATAAAAATGGATGGCACAATGAAAGAAAGTATTGAATGTAGATGAAATATTGAGTGTTCAATATAAAGTATCAAATATATAAATATATAAATATAAATATATATATATAAAGGCGACTCGAGTTTCAGGGCTATTTCCCTTCGTCATGGCCGGTATGACAGACTTTAACAGACTGTCTGTGTGTGTATGTATGTATATATATATACATATATGTACACACATTGACATATATATACATCTCTCTCTCCCTCTCTCTCTCTCTCTCTCTCTCTCTCTCTATATATATATATATATATATATATATACATATATATATCTATATATATATTTAGTATATATATATATATATATATATATATATATATATATATATATATATATATATATATATATATATATATATATATATATATATACATGTATATATATACATATATATATGTATATATATGTATATATAAATATAGATATATATGTATATGTATATATATATATATATATATATATATATATATATATATAGAGAGAGAGAGAGAGAGAGAGAGAGAGAGAGGGAGAGAGAGATGTATATATATGTCAATGTGTGTACATATATGTATATATATATACATACATACACACACACACACGCACACACACACGCACACACACACACACATACATACACATAAGTACTAAATCCAATAAATTCCAATATAAACCGTAGGTCCGACACAAGATTGATGTAGCATATGTATAAAAGAAGAACATCATAAGTGGGGCTTAAAATTCACAACAACTGTTTCGGTACCATTTTATTGATGCATTCTTAGATTATATCAAAATAAAAACCAACCATTATCAGGTTAGTTTCAAGCACATAGACGGGCATGGTAAAACCGGAACATGACCCATTCATGAACTACAATGATGAACAAGTGATACATTTAAAAAGAGCAGTCGAATATGTCTTTTTTTTTCCAGACAGTAGAGTGAAATATGAAGATTTGTCTGTTGTATGAAATAAACGGTTAACATCGTTCCATATTTATCGTCTGACTTTGATATGTAAAACACTGCTTAGCAATGAAGTCATCAGGCAACAAAGCAATTGCTGAAAATGGTAGCATAGTACGTGAGTTTGAGCTTTCAACACTAAGGCTCTTTCATTTAGCATAGGGGCGGGATTGGTTAAAACATTTCCTACACGAAAGACATATTTTGTGTCTGTATTCTTTATTTTTTCTTGTCAAGTGTAGCTTGTATATGCTTCTTCGTTAAGTACATACTACAAGTTTGTCTGTTTTTGTTGTCTTTTTTGGAGGCGGAGGCTAATTCTTGATACTGTCAATGCTTTGACAGAATTTTGTTGACAGAGTCAATGTGAGAGATTGAGAAGGAGAGACTGAGAAAGAAGAAAAAATACTGTTTAAATTGCAGAGAATAGCATATGGTAAGTCACTACTAGTGCATCTTTCAATATCTGTATCCAAATATCGACTGATTTTAACCCTTCCCTGTCATTTTATTTAGTTACTAAACAGCTAACAAGCTACTTATCGTCTCTTGCACTTTAGAGAATGCTTGCTTTACGCTGTCATTCGTTAGTAAATAGTTTAATGTAACTCAACACAAGGAAATATAAACTCTTTCAGCCAGATGGCATTTGCGGTGTGTATTCGACAATGCAATTTTGCAATAGAAAGTATTCGGCAAACATTGTTTAGTCCCATGACAAACAATATATGCCTTTTTCTCGGAGAGAAGACCTACGATGAAAGACATTCCATCTTTAACTACCGTGTCATTTATTTTTCAGGCACAGTCTATCTGGGACATCATCAAATTAGTCCCTCTCTGTTGTTATTATTGTTGCTGTTACAGTTGCTGCAACTTCAATTATCTAATGACTGGATAATTAAAGAAAAAAGTCTATAGTCCCTAAAATTCTTTCTATCATCCGGTGTGCTCAAGTCAGTCTATACTTCGGTGACGTCAAGAATTGCCATAGTACTTACAAAACATCAGACTTATTTCAGTCTACATGCCGCCATCTAAGTTTTTTTGTTCATATAAGCCCAAAGAATAACTGAACTCGCGTAATATCTTTCCTACTATAGACTCAAAGCCTGAAGACTTGGAGGAGGGTTAGTCAATATCATTGACATCTGTGATCGACTGGTATTCATTTTATCGACTGCGAAAGGATGAAAGGCAAAGTCGACCTCGACGAAATTTGGATTCAAAACGTAGAACCGGAAGAAATGCCGCTAATCAATTCGTCCGGCAAGCTAATGGTTCTGCCCGCTCGCCGTTTTGAAGTTGTATATCACAAAACTAAGTATTGGGCAATTTGCAGTCAAATAGCATTTCTATTGAGAATTAGACAATTTATCATAGAAAGGGAAGGAAATAGATTGCTTAATACAAACTGCAACGTATATTATCGTTAGTCACACACACACACACACACACACACACACACACACACACACACACACACACACACACACACACACACACACACACACATAAGTATATATAATTACATACATATGTATTTATTCACATACATACATTTTACTAATTCGATCGTAGAAACTATGTTTTTAGCATTTGAAATGTAAGGTGTGACATTTTTGAATAGTCAAATAATCTCCAACTAACAGTAAAAAGTATACAAAAAGTTTCCATCATAGCTTATTATTTCTCTGTTGACAGAAAAATGCTAGTGATATGAAACTAGTTTGGTTTCTAGCCTTCGTAGTCCTTCATCAGGGAACGAATACCTATCTTCTGTCCACAGAAAGATAACAACTCTCGTACAATCGCTTTGTTTAGTTACTACATTGAGTTTAAATTGAATGATTATTGAAGATAGGAAGGTAACAATCACATTACGTTTTCTGCTAAAGTATTAAAGTATTTATACGTGTGCTTTTGTTTGCCTATCTAGCTAGCTTCACATGTATGTACATAGGTATGTGTGTATGGGTATATATATATATATATATATATATTTTTTTTTTTTTTTTTTTTTTTTTTTTTTAAAGTTTCAGCTTAGAGCTGCGGCCATGCTGATGCATATATATATATATATATATATTCATGAATTAATGTACATAAATTCAGAAATGAGACCTATCATTCTTATATATTTTCTTCGTATGAGTCTGTCCAAATGCTTTCCTTTCATTTTCCCTTTCTCCTGTTTTTTTTTTTCCTTTATTCCTTTACCATTAAGAAAATCACCCACAACTCTTTTTCCTTATTTGTTTTTAGTCGTAATAGCATGTGTCAATTTTCAACCACTCATGATAGCAATGCATTACAAATTGTCGTATAATAGATACGTGGCGAAATGTCATAGTATATGCAATATGCATTAACCAGCTGGTTATCACATGATTTACTTACTATCAATAACAAAATACCACTAAATGGAATCCCCAGCTGTTATGGTATCTATTCCATGCGAGCCAGGCCTACTTTTATGTTTTAGACATCTTCGTGGACACACCTCTGTTGAAATTTTCGCTTTTTTTTTTTTGTGCACGGAATTCAGACAATGCTAATTATTATTAATGAATCTTTAAGCCATTATGGAAAGAGAAATAGCAATATGGCAATATAACGTTCATGCCTTTTTTTTTTTTTTTTTCAGGGATATTGATTTCTGGGATCTTTTTCATTTTCATGTTGTACTTATTTCAATTACTGGACTGCGGTCTTGCAAATCATTCTAGTCGAACAAAACGATCTAGTTCTTATTTTTCAGCCTAGTACTTATTCTGAGAGATCGTTCTACGTTGGTCCCACCTCAGAGAAGATGTATAGTTTCCTTCGTTAAATAATTACAAAGAATATTCATCTTCCATATAACACAGTCTTCCATATGATACCTATCACGTTAGTGAGTAACTTGATTTGCAAATTTTTTAAATGATGATTCATCATTACTTACTATGTATATTTTTTGCGTATCACAGAAGAAGACCGAGTCCGTTTCCTCTGAGAAGTGTGTAACAGACCGTGAAGCAGTCACTTAAGAAACTCAACCATTTTTTTGTTTTGTTTTGTTTTGTTTTTACACACACTAAAAGCTTAAAGGGAACGTGTCAACATTCTTGTCTTTCTCTCACAGCTTGGGTTTCTGAAATTTACACACATATATAGATACATATATATATATATATATATATATATATATATGTGTGTGTGTGTGTGTGTGTGTGTGTGTGTGTGTGTGTGTGTGTGTGTGTGTGTGTGTGTGTGTGTGTGTGTGTGTGTGTGTGTGTGTGTGTGTGTATGTGTGTGTGTGTGTGAATAAAAATAAATACCAAAAAAGGGTTTTGTATGATCGTGTATAGAGGAATATATTATTTTATTCAAAAGAGTTCCAACTCTGTCTGTTTTTTATGTTTTATTTATATTCTTGTAAAATTAATGTGGGATATAGAATATGGAATATATAATATATCATATAAAAATAAATGGTAAAATAAAATGAAGTATTGAATGTCTTACTGAATATATGAAATATTGAGTATTCAATATAGAGAATTAAATAATATATATATATATATATATATATATATATATATATATATATATATATATATATATATATATATGTATGTATGTATGTATACATGTATGTATATATGTATATATAAACATATATATATATATATATATATATATATACATATGCATGTATATATGTATACACACACACACACACATACATATATATATATATTTATTCACACGGACATACGAAGGGGGAATATTCTGATCTTGGTTATTTATACATGGAGACCGGGTATGGGTCCTAGAATCGGAACCAATAATGTCCAAGGGATGTTGTTGATGATGATGATGTGTGTGTGTTTGAGTGTGTGAGTGTGTGAGTGTGAGTGTGTGTGTGTGTGTGTGTGTGTGTGTGCGTGTGTGTGTGTGTGTGTGTGTGTGTGGTAAGAAATTTGCTTCTCAACCAGCAGTTCCGGGTTGAATCCCAATGCGTAACACCTTGGGCAAATGTCTTCTATCATAGTCTCCGGCCAAGCAAACCTCGGGAGTGGATTTAGTGAGACGGAAACTGGAAGAAGTCCGTCTTATACATACAAATGCGTGTGTGTGTGCGTGTGTATATGTGTGTGTGTGTATGTATGACTCTGTTTGTCCCTCAACCACCGCTTGGCAATCGGTGTTGGTGTGTTTACGTCTCTGTAATTTAGCAGTTCAGCAAAAGAAGCCGATACTATAAGTACAAGGCTAAAATTCCTCAAGGCAGAATGACCGCATTCTAGAGATTGAAACAAGTAATTAATAATAATAATAATAATAATAATAATAATAATAATAATAATAATAATAATAATAATATTATTATTGAGTGAGAGAGCAGTGCATGCCATCAAAGTGACACTGGGGTAAAATATACGAAACCCAGTATACCCATTATGACTACCCGTCTGATAAGGGTACACCAGGCACATGCATCACAACCATATGTGTGCGACATGGTGATCTCCTATCAAGATAAACAACACATGACCTCACAGGTGGGGCCCAGTTAGAATTTTCTTCAGGTCGAGTAGCCCATCTCGCTCAAAAGGTCCCTGAATAAGGTTTGTTTAAGGATGTTGAGCAAAACACCCATGTTTCCAAAGGTGAATCATCCAAACCCCAAAGAATTCCTCTCAATACATGGCTATGATGCTCCCTAACTACTTCTGCTCAGGATCAGAGATGCACACATCATCAGCCATCAAGGAACATGCTCAGCTGGTTAAGGCCAAACAACTGACAAGCAAATCTGTGGTATTAAGCAGAATATTTGCTGTAGCTCATCTTTATTATTATTATTATTATTATTATTATTATTATTATTATTATTATTATTATTATTATTATTATTATCATTATTATTATTATTATTATTATTATTATTATTATTATTATTATAGCACTCAACTACCAACATGGCTTTAAAAGATTGGTGTAAGTGTGAAGGTAAAACATCTACAAAGATCAACATTGCTTGGAACTGCAAGAATTCTTTGCTGGGTTCTAGAGGCATGAGCAGTAAACAAGTGTCACCTTAGTCTGCTGACTATGGACAGCTGACACTTTCCATCATACCCAGCAAAATAAGCTGTGAGTTTTAATACAACAACAACAACAACAATAATAATAATAATAACAATATATATAGATAGATAGATAGATAGATAGATAGATAGATAGATAGATAGATAGATAGATAGATAGATAGATGGGACAAGTAGAGAGAGAGAGAGAGAGAGAAAGAAAGAAAGAAAGAAAGAAAGAAAGAAAGAAAGAAAGAAAGAAAGAAAGAAAGAAAGAAAGAAAGAAAGAAAGAAAGAAAGAAAGAAAGAAAGAAAGAGACAGGGAGAAAGAGGAGAGAGAAAAAGAGACGGGCAGATAGCGAGAATACAATATCTAGCTATCTGTTGAATTTAAAATGTTATGAAATGCATATGGATATGGAATCAAAATTTATAGGCCCTTTGCCTATTTTGCAAATCATAGCGTACAGTCAACCATTTGTGTATTAATATGAACAATGCTTCATAGCTGTATCATAGTTGTGGTTAAAACAAAAGAATGAAGGGAGAAGAATGCTGAAAAGATAAATGTTTGCTCCCAATTATTAATTAAACATGAATAACTTTTCTTCGTCACTGTTTACTTCGTTTTTAAGGCGTCGAGCTGGCAGAAACGTTAGCGCGCCGAGCGAATTGCTTATCGGTATTTCGTCTGTCTTTACGTTCTGAGTTCAAATTCCGCCGAGGTCAACTTTGCCTTTCATCCTTTCGGAGTCGATAAATTAAGTAGCAATTGCGTACTGGGGTCGATCTAATCGACTGGGCCCCTCCCCCAAAATATCGGGCCTGTACCTAGAGTAGAAAAAGTAAAAAACTATTTACATCTTTTTTTATTCTCGACTCAGCTATAATACAATGGTTGTGTGCTTCAGTTCAAGCAGACGTGCACATATTTACATACCCACATGGACATATGAATAAGCATACATATTCTCATATTTCAGCATCTTCTGGTAAACATGTGCATACTTTTTCACGCCTAAATGAACATGCATACCTGGCTGCACAAACGTTTATTTTACCCACGCATGCACGTTGAATTGTGGGCGTGACTTTTACAACCGTACAAATATTATTATACACAAATACTGACACTGAATATCTACTCAAAATACACATGCTTGCGTGTGTGCATATGTAAACGTTCATATGTGCATGCCTGCACTTATATTCATACAGTCAAAAGGCGGCGAGCTGGCAGAAACGTTAGCACGCCGGGCGAAAGGCTTAGCGGTATTTCATCTGTCCTTACGTTCTGAGTTCAAATTCCGCCGAGGTCGACTTTGCCTTTCATCCTTTCGGGGTCGATTAAGTAAGTACCAGTTACGCACTGGGGTCGATATAATCGACTTGATCCGTTTGTCTGTCCTTGTTTGTCACCTCTGTGTGTAGCCCTTTGTGGGCAGTAAAGAAATAAGAAACGTTAGCAATCCGGGCGAAAGGCTTAGAGGTATTTCGTTCTGAGTTCAAAATCCACCGAGGTCGATTTTGCCTTTCATCCTTTTCGGAGTCGATAAATTAAGTAGCAACTTGCGTACTGGGGTCGACCTAATCGACTGGCCCCCTCCCCAGAATTTTCTGGCCTTGTACCTAGAGTAGAAAAGTATATTAATACAGTCTATATTCATGAATATTTATAAGTAATGCGTGAAACTGCTTGCACACATAACTGGTATGTTTTCAAGTTATTCATATACTCTTTTACTCTTTTACTTGTTTCAGTAATTTGACTCCGTCTACTAAATCCACTCACAAGGCTTTGGTTGGCCCGAGGCTATAGTAGGAGACACTTGCCCAAAATTGCCACGCAGTGGGACTGAACCCGGAACCATGTGGTTGGTAAGCAAGCTACTTACCACACAGCCACACTTTTCTACATATAACCATGCATTAAGTTGCACAAACGCTCGTCGAACAAATATCTAACCGGCACTCCATCGTTTACGACGACGAAGGTTTCAGTTGATCCGATCAACAGCCTGCTTGTGAAATTAACGTGCAAGTGGCTGAGCACTCCACAGACACGTGTACCCTTCACGTGGTTCTCAGGAAGATTCAGAGTGACACAGAATGACAAGGTTGGCCCTTTGAAATACAGGCGTTGCTCACTTTTGTCAGTTGAATGGATTAAGGCAACGTGGAAAAAAGTGTCTTGATTAAGGACATAACGCGCCGCTGGGAATCGAACTCATGACATTACGATCATTCGCGGAATACCCTGACTACTAAGCCACGCACCTTCATAACAAATAACAATTGCACATTCTAATGTAAGCTGCTGATCCGACGAAAGGTGAGCCAAACGGTGTTGCAAGATAAGAAATGAAAAGTTGTTATAAGATACTTTAAAGCAATGGAGCATTGAATTAAACTGGAGGAGAGATGACTATATATATATATATTTTTTAATGGTGACGGTGACAGATAGCAATGACTGTTGAATGGCTAAAGATGGAAGGCGCTGCACATGATATAATAGAAGTGGCAACATAAAGCTAACTTAATTAAGTGAAGTAAAGCAGAGCGAATGAAAACAAAATAAATTAAACCAAAGTGAAGCTAAATGTTAAGAATGTTCTGTTCTGGAAGCAAATACGGTACGAAGCAATGGAATGTGTTACATTGGTGATGTGGGGAGTAACCGGAAATTGGAAGCTCTTTAGGAAAGAGTTTAAGAAAGCTAGCAAAGAAATAACTGCAACAATTTATAGTGTTTTTATCTAACAGAAGACGAAAGTTGTATTATATATTAGAATAGTTTATAACGAGCCAATAGATATCTTAGTGTATGTGTGCAGGAATTTAGGCTCTAATCAAAGATTTTAATCGTTTATATTTTACTACAAGATAAGTAATTCCTCAATTAGCTACAACTGGTGATGGAACCTGAACATGAACTTTCGATGGTATTATGATTGCGTGTAGTCTACGATGACTAAGTGACGGTGTACAAGTGGTCTGTCGTCTGTCTAAGGACAGAAAATTATTTCGATAAAGAGGTCGCACTGCGTCTTTGCATTATGCCTGATAAAAGTTAAAACGGTTACGGCTAGAATTCATTTAGTCTCAGGCTTGCCTGATCAGGGCCGACATGTGATAAATAACAGTGGAACATTGGTAATTATGCAAAAATATATTAGAATTATTAAATGGGGCTAAAATAGATCTTGTAGTGTTCATTCCTCAAATAAGTTGACTGGACGTCAGCGAAGCAGAAACAGCGACAACCTGCAATGATTCTCTGAGCTTTCTTTTGAACTGAATTGACCTAGCCGGGTTTCCTGAAGCAGTCATCCAGAATAGACAAGCGTTTTCTGTAATGCCGTACGTAAGATATTTTCTACAACTCTTCCCATCGCGGTATGTAAGGAGTGTCTTGTTAACTAGACACGAAAGTAATAATGCGAATGTGGGATATTGTGACGTATAAGCCATTCCCATGAGCATTGGTAATTTGAGTGAAAAGAAATTGCTTCAACTGGAGTCGAAACTATGTCACAGAATTGGCTTCCCAGGAATCTGCTTCTATTCTAAGACGCCCACCTCCACCTTTCAAGTTTTTCTTATAGCGCTGACAGACCTATTTCTGTCGCGACTTTTATCGCAAAACCATTGCATTGCTAAACTTGTAATTTCCGCAATAGTCGACATGCAAAGCATATTTCACTACCAAGATGTTTATAGGTGGATATTAAGTCTTTACTACACAGGTATTAAATGTAAGCAGAGAGGGAAAATATCGTAGAGTATAAGAAGAGCGCTTCGTATGCTGGTTTTGTAACTCAGTTTCGATTCTCAATTGAGAACTTAGCAAAGTATGGTACGAAACTGAGGTTTGACTTCTCATTCAATTGATCGCAACTAAGTCCAGCGAAGTAGTAGGAATACGTGCCCAATCTTTTAGCAATATTATTTGCGAAAGACTAATGTCCTGTCTAATGGTAAGTTTACTTGCCAGCTGTTTAACACCGTAAAACTGAAGCCACGATCAATCCTTTAAGAGAACCTTGTGTGTTGGGAGAATCTTACGTTTATAATTTAATTCACTTAATCCTAAACCAACCAAAAAGACTCTACGCCAACTGTTGTCAAACAGGGAGCCACAACGTACTGGTACAATCACACGGATTATCTAGCTGCGCTGCTGACTTTAAAAATCATAATTTAAGTCTTTAGATAAGCTATACCAGTTCAAATTAATTGAATGTGATTCAGAGTTAGTGAGAGCTTTGTTTCATACAAATATGATTAATAAAACGAAGTAGTTGTAGTAGTTTTCTATAGTCCCACCCCTCCATTTTGGTTTAAATGTTCCACGTGCGGTGTGCAAGTATTTTAAAACTTTCCATACAAAATCTTTTCGCTTGAATTCCTGAACGTTATGAAATATAAAACAATAACCTCTGTATTAAATTCAAATTACGATGAACGTAAACAAACAAACGATGTTTGCTTTTAGAAACGTTGAGATGTCTTAGAAAGTTAACGAAGTGATTTTAAATTCTTAGAAAGTTAACGAAGTGATTTTAAATTCTTAGAAAGTTAAAGAAGTGATTTTAAATTTGAGAATTTAAAATCACTTCTTTAATAACCTCTATATTATAAGTCGCTTGGCCACCTAGAAGTAGCAGCAAAATGTCCTTCAGACCCCACTCATCTGACTTAAATAAAGTACACATTAGAGAATATAAATATTCCACCATCACATCCGTAAATAAATATATAAATAAACGACACATGACCACAGCTGGCTGGAGTATTTTTTACCATAGGTTTGGTCAATCAGGGTTTATTTATGCCAATCAACAATAACAATCATACCAAAAAATAACTTCACTTCAGTCATGGGCTGCAAGAACCAAAGACATTTCATTTCATTTAATTTCATTCTAAAATTTTCCTACCTTATGGTCTGTTCGATGTAATTGATACTATGTAAATAAAGTGAGTTGGAGATGACGTAAGCGTCTGTGGGTGGGGCTTGAGTTTACATAAATGTAAACGAAATGTGAACAGAGTCGGACATGATATAGAATGGCAAAATAGTTGAGTTTGCATAAAAATTGTATATTGTTGAGCTGTTGGACAAGGTACTTTATAACGCAGACGCCTGGCACCATCTGGTACCACAGCTCGTTATTCGTATTTCAAAACTGCTTGGAAATCATTCACTCGTAATCGCATTTTACAAACTATCCTAGATCACTTGTTTTCTGTGTGCATGCGCGCGTGCGCGTTTGTGTGCTTGATTTTATCGTCGCTGTTTTTGTTGTTACGGTTTGTTATTGTTTCTTTCAAAGGACGCCTTGACTCATCATAGCTAACAAAAAATAACGCACCAGTCGCACATTACAACAGAAACAAATATTGCCCAATGTATTTGCTTATATACATCAAAACCTCCCTAAACTAGAAACCATTCGCTAAGTGTTACCTGAGCCGTAATTAGAATCTCAATGAAGGACAATCATGTAATATCAACGTAAGTTATACTACAAACAATCAAACCACTGCAAACCAAGAAAACAAGAAACCTTTAACAAGTTCTCTCCAACATGAATGAAGGAAAACTTAGAACAGACTACAAGATATAAAGATTCACAAGTTAGCACTCCGTCGCTTACGACGTCGAGGGTTCCAGTTTATCCGATCAACGGAACAGCCTTCTCGTGAAATTAACGTGCAAGTGGCTGAGCACTCCACAGACACGTGTACCCTTAACGTAGTTCTCGGGGGATATTCAGCGTGACACAGTGTGACAAGGCTGACCTTTGAATTACAGGCACAACAGAAACAGGAAGCAAGAGTGAGAGAAAGTTGTGGTGGAAGAGTACAGCAGGGTTCGCCACCATCCCCTGCCGGAGCCTCGTGGAGCTTTAGGTGCTTTCGCTCAATAAACACACACAATTCCCGGTCTGGGAATCGAAACCGCGATCCTATGACAGCGAATCCGCTGCCCTAACCACTGGGAAATATTTATATAGAGAATAATTAGTTTGTATTAACGGTTGTCTGAAGAGGTAGTTTGAGTGAAAAGATGCTTGAAAATACAACCCAAGGAAATAAAGGTGACAAAGATAAAGATTAGAACATCACAAACAGAGAGGCAGAGAGATAATTATGAAACAGAAGTAGATAGTTAGTGAGGTAGTAGCTATAAAATAGAGGAAAGTATCTATATAAATGTGAAGATGGGTAGAAAAGACCGTCAAACAGACATATCGATTACGTGAATGACAGACGGTTACTCAGAAGCAGCTTTGTTTGTGTGTGTGGGTGTATTTATACTCACAGATTCATACACACACACACATATGTACATATATATATATACTCTTTTACTCTTGTACTTGTTTCTGTCTTTTTGACTGTGGCCATGCTGGAGCACCGCCTTTAGTCGAGCAAATCGACCCCAGGACTTATTCTTTAGAAGCCTGGTACTTGTTCTATCGGTCTCTACTGCCGAACCGCTAAGTTACGGGGACATAAACATACCAGCATCGGTTGTCAAGCGATGTTGGGGGGACAAATACAGACACACAAACACACACACACATACATATATATATATATATACA
>NC_142937.1:14438500-14446000 GCF_046866305.1 Octopus bimaculoides
GCTGCTGCTGTTGCTGCTGCTGCCTCAACTGACGCCGACGCGGCTGCTGCCGCTGTTGCCGCTTGTGTTTTAACAATGTTACAGATTGTTTACGATTTCTAAAATTCCTGTCAGAAGGGCGTCTACTATTGCGGCTATTATTGTTTTTATTACGCTTTTTATTATTATTTTTGTTGTTGTTGTTGTTGTTGTTGTGGTTGTTGTTGTTATTGTGATTATTGCTGCGATTGTTGTTGTGGTCGTGGTTCTTGTCGTCACTGCGGCTGTGACTTTGGTTATGACTTCGGTTGTGAGGTTTCTTGTCGTTATGAGTGATATCAATAGAAATGCCAAAGATATTATAAGTAGAATTAATATTATTATTAGTATTATTAATATTAGTATTAGTAGTAGTAGTAGTAGTAATATTATTAGTTTTATTCCTAATGTTGCTCTTAATGTTTTTGTGGTTACCGTGATTGTGTTTAGAAGTGTTGTTGTGATGCTGGTGATGATATTGATCGCTGTGATTATTATTGGTGTGGTCGTAATGTTGAATGAAGCTGGTCGACAGGGCACTGGCACCGATGATAACAATAAGATAAGCAACGGCGAGTAGGGCAGTTGAGAGGTTTAGCATCACTGCCGGTTTGTAAAGAGGCCCCGACTAAAAAGGCACTACTTACACTTTGAAACAGAGGAGTGTGAGCGAAGAATCATACATAGATATATATATACATGAACGGTGTAATAGCAACACCACGCGGGCGAAATGATGCTTGGAATGGAACTAGAGATAAAGAAAACCTTGGGTGGAGCAGGGTAAGTGTAGTGTAGTTTTGATGTAGTTTGAGCGCGTGCGTAGGGGCGTGCGCGTGTGGCGGGGGGCTGTGGATGGATATCGGGTGGATGAATGGCTGGGAAGAGTGTTTAGCTACGGTTAGGTAGACAGAGTTAGGGATGAGATAGATAGGCAGGTAGGAAAGTAGAAAGTTAAGTAGGTAGGTCGATAGGGAGGTTGAGAGGTAAGTAGTTTTTTTCTTCTGAAGTTAGGTAAATCGTAAGTGGATGGTTGGATAGATAGATAGATAGATAGATAGATAGATAGATAGATAGATAGATAGATAGATTGATAGATAGATAGATAGATAGATAGATAGATAGATAGATAGATAGATAGATAGATAGATAGATAAGTAGTTGTATTGTTAACTGAATGACTAAAATTGAGGGTGGGCTAATCAGATTAGGTAGGTAGATACGTAGGTAGGTAAATAGGCGGAGGGTAGATAGGGTAGATGGTTAAATAGGTGTTGATGGAGATGAGAGTTTTTTAATTGCCGGATAATTGAAAATGGAGGAAAAAGTGAATCAGAGAAAGAAAGAGGATAGGAAAGATTTCAAATATGGCGTTGTTGTTGTTGTTGTTGCTGTTGCTTTGTTGTTGTTGTTGGTGGTGGTGGTGGTGGTGGTGGTGTTGTGTTGAGGTAGACATCAGGTAAAACGTTGATTAAGAAAGAAAGTGCTAATGTTTTGTATAATAATAATAATAATAATAATAATAACAATAATAATAATAATAATAATAATAATAATAATAATAATAATAATAATAATAATAATAATAATAATAAAGGATTCGGACGTATGAAACAGGTGGATAGAGCAGAAGATAGATACAGGAATATATAGGCGAACAAAGAAGAGAGATTGTGGGACACAGAGCGAAGAAGAGAAAGAAGAAATACAGAGAAGGCAGTGACAGTCAGAAAGACAAACAGACAGACAGACAGACAGACAGACAGACAGACAGACAAACAGACAGACAGATAGATAGATAGATAGATAGATAGATAGATAGATAGATAGATAGATAGATAGATAGATAGATAGAAAACAAGAAAGGTATACACTGATCAAGAAAACTTCATGGACACTAAAATTCTCTAGTAGTAGTAGTAGTAGTAGTAGTAGTAGTAGTAGTAGTAGTAGTAGTAGTAGTAGTGGTGGTGGTTTTTGTTGTTGTTGTTGTTATTGTGGCTGCTGATGGTGGTGGTGGTGATGGTGTGCTAGCGCCTCACTCCGTTAGGATAATTGTTGTTGCTTTTGTTTTACCAATCTGATTTAGTTCTTCCCGTTGATAATTTGCTGGTCGTTGGTTGTCGATGCTGTGTTTTGTTTGGCTGTTTACAAGACACCGTTAATGTGTGTGAATGTTGCTATGTTGATTGTTGCTGTCGTTCTTCGCAGATAACTTTTATATAAGTCGTACTGCTGTTGCAAATGATAATAATGATGATGATAATAATAATAATAATAATAATAATAATAATAATAACAATAATAATAATGATGATGATGATAATGATAATAATGATACAGATGCTTCTGTCGATACTCCGGCGATTATTCTGTTGCTCTTTTAAGGTTTGCAATACTTCTCTTTATGTTTGTTTAACATCAAGCTGTAGTAGATGGCAATATCATCACAACCAGTGCCAAACGCTGCCCCATGGGTGGGCGTTGTTGTCATCTGTAGCAAATGTGGGCATCTGTGTGTGGGACGGTATCGACCGCAATACCAGTAACCTTGGAAACGAGATCGAAATACAGGTGAATGTTATTTATTTATTTATTTATTTATTTATTTATTATATTTTATATTCATTTATTTGATTTTTTTTTTTTTTCAAAGATAATATGAATTACATTATTACAATCATGTATTATGAATTCACACATTCACTCACACGCACGCACGCACGCACGCACGCACATACACACACATGTATAATCATGTATGTGTGTGTGCGTGTGTGTGTGCGTGTGTGTGTGTGTGTGTGTAAATACATACACTCAAATGCATACATATACATACATTTACATACACATAGTTATATAATATACAGTGCTATATATATATATAAATATGCATACACACATACATACGTACGTACATACATACATACATACATACATATGTATAGTATGTATATTTCGGGGAAATGGAAACTGAAAGAAGCTCATCGCATATATATGATAGTATATTAATGTGTGTGTCTCTTTGTGTTTGTAGTTGTTCCCCCTCACCATTTGACAACCAGTGATGGTTTGTTTACGTTCCTGTAAAAGAGCCCAAGAGAATAAACGTCAGTCCTTAAAAACAATTTAAAATAAGTACTGGGGTCGATTTGACTGACAAAATCCCTTTTTGGTGGTTCTCCAGCATGGCAGCAGTCATAGAGTGACAAGCGAGAAAGGGAGAAGACAGAATGTACATATATATATATATATATATATATATATATATATATATATATATATATATATATATCCGACATGACCCCAGGAACATTTCGAAGGGAAGGCATAAGGTCAGAAAGAAATACAATTCTGGGAGAATAGGGCGCAATAACATTATTTAGACAGGTGCACTTCTTTTCTTGAGGGGGGCACGTGCCCCTCAGGCGCTCCCCTTGGGTCACCCTTGTATGTACATATATATATATATATCAAAGGAAAAGGAAAAGGAAAACAAAATCAAGGCAGGGCGAGCATCTCAGGTCATTTAGAATATTTAATCAGCGTAAAGTGAATAAAAAAAGAAGTACAGATAGACATTAACTACTTATTTTTCGATTCACTAATTAAATATTCTAAATTACATGAAATGCTCGTCCTACCTCGGTTTTGTTTGCCTTTTCCTTTAATATATACTCACTGGATGAGCAGCCTACTACAGACCCCTGGCCCCAGCCTTAGCTATGATCTTGGAACCTAACGGATGACCAATTAATTATAGCACTTACGCAGCGTATCTATTTGTTTAGATCATCAATGAACTAAATCCCTCATGTTCCTTATATATATATATACATATGCATGTGTGTGTGTGTGTGTGTGTGTGTGTGTGTGTGTGTGTGTGTGTGTGTGTGTATAACTGTGGATTTTCATGGATGAGTTCAGGAACTGTGGTTCTTTTCTCTGAATTATATATTTATATATTATTTACCGTGAAGCTTAATTTAATTTTAATTTTTGATAAATTAAATTAAATTGAGTTTTTACCTGTAAATTTGGATTTTTATCCCTAATATTATTATCATAATATGTATATATATATAAATATATAGATGTATATGTATATATATATGTATGTATATATATATATATATATATATATATATATATATATATATATATATATATATATATATATATATATATATATATATATATATATATATATATGTATATATATGACAAAGGCTGAAGTTAGAGAAAAGTTCATTTTCGCTTTCACTATTTTAAGAAAAGCTATTGTCTTCTAACTTGGCTGCAAAACCAAAAAGTGAAGGCAATAATATTTCAATCAATGTCTCTCCTCCCTATTTCAGTCATATTGTACCAACCTCCCGCAATTTCTTTCTCTTTTTCGTTTTCATCTCTATTACTTTCGGTCTTTAAAATATTAACTTCCAAAATAAGGCCCAAACACCAATACCACACATTGAAGAGTAAGTTAGACGTTAGGGTCTATTATACCGGCCCCTCCAATCGTCTGTATTTAAAATGTGGATATTTAATGGACTGTGAAAAGATCAAAGCCTCTCGGTTGGGTTTTCAATTCATATCATAATAAAAGGACTTTATGTGTGATAAAAGAAGTTCTTTATTGATATTGTATGAAGTGACACACAACTAGTGATGAGCTGACAGAAGTGGATGTACGTGAAGCATATATATATATATATTTGTGTGTGTAATATATATAATATAATGTATGTATATATATATATATATATATACATACATACATACATACACACACACACACACACACACATATATACGTACACAGACACATTTATACATACAACTTACACATAATATACATATGTATATTATATATTTACACACACACACATATATATATACATATATATATATATATATATTGTATAATTATGTACATATACACACGTACAAACATATATTCATTCATACATACAGACAGACAGACTCTATAGTCATACGGGCATTGACACATATCTGTATATATATATATATATATATGTAAATGTGTGTATGTACGTGTATATATATACATATATATATATATATATATATATATATATATATATATATATATATATATATATATATATATATATATATATATATATATATATATATATGTATATGTATGTATGTATGTATATATGTATGTATATGTATATGTATGTAATAATAATATAGATTTAATCAAAAGATTAAATGTGGTGCTTAAAATGTTTGAGGCACTAGAATTTGGTAGGGTAAAAACCAAAAACAAAATCAAGAGATTTGGTGAATAAAATTTGAAGAAAAGCAACAAAAATTCAATAGGTTATAGTAGTATGTATGTCTATGTATATACATATATGCACATGAACTGACATGTAAGATAATGGAAACAGCATAAACTTAGTTCACGCGTGTATTTCTTCATTAGAAATCTTACTCTCTCCCTCCCTCCCACCCCCTCTCATTCTGTCTTCTCCCTCCACAACTCTGAGGGTTTTGCTGACCCTGCTAACTTACAAGTTGCTAACTCAAAGGATTGCTGCAGATGCTAGAATATTAAGCATTGAATCGTCTACTGTAAATGTTTGGTAACTATAACAACGGAATCATTTCATCAGTAACTCTTCCTTCTACTCTATGCATCCTACTCCTCATATTTATTTATTTGTTTGTTTGTTTGTTTGTTTACTTATTTATTTATATTTTTATTTCTATTTATTTATTTATTTAGGTTTTTAAATATTTTTTCCTACTTCAGCATCCCTTCTCATTTTTTGCTGTAATATATACATACAAATGTGAGAGTATGCATGTATGCATGTATAAATGTATGTATGTGTAATTCATACTTATATTAACTATTTATGTGCATATAAATATATTTATGTGCGTGTGCATACATATATACATATATATATATGCACATAAATATATATAGATACATACAGATACACACATGCACACACACACACACACATATATATATGCATATGTACATATGTATATATATATATGTGTGTAATGCATATATATATATATATATATATATATATATATATATATGTTCATATATATATATATATATATATATATATATATATATATATATATATATATGTTCATGCATATCCATACTTTAAACTTACGATTGCGTCTGACCCTCTCCCTCCTTCTCTCTCTCCCTCTCTCTCTCTCTCTCTATATATATATATATATATATTATATATATATATATATATATATATATATATATATATATATATATATATATATATATATATATATATATATATATATATATATATATATATATGTATGTATATATTAATATATATATATATGTTCAGGCACATCTATACACGCACACGCGCACACACTCATACACACACACTCATACACACACACGCACACAGACACACGCTGATAAAAATATATATACAGTATATACAGGTAAAATTGGAAACATTTGAAGAAATACATAAATTAATGGTGATAGATTTGATCTCTAAAAATTTCTGGATTAAAACTCGATTTAGATATTGAAATTTATAATTTTTTACAACAAAGGACAGCTAATTGAGATCTGATTATCGTTTGTAAAACACGTTTTTCCAGCAGTCTGTTTCATTACTTCCGGATCTTGACCTGGGTCAAAGAAGGGCCGGAATGATGCACCAGACATTTGGAATGTTGTTAAATGTTCACAAAGAGAAAAATGATGATCACTCTGCAAGCATTCATTCCATGTCTAAGCATTGCTGTTTTGCGAAGTCGTTTCGACCAGCTGTTGTCGCATATGGGATGTTTCTGGTGATAGGCCGTGTCCATCGTGAGCACCGCTCTGTTACTTTCCTTTGACTAGAAATTACATACAGTTTCCCACTCTGACAGCCATGGGGAAAGTGGGTAAGAGGATTGTATACTAAAGAAGCAACGTTTTCTAAAGCAGAAATATTCTCTATTTGACCAAACCCCCATCAATTACTTCAAGTTCTCCTTTGAGCAGAAGGTAAGGATGGCGTATAATATTCTACCCTCTCGCGAATTTACTGAACCATAAATAAGACTGGTAGGAACAGCCTGTGTACATGAAAAAGCCAGAAAACACAGCTGGGAAAAGGTAGGTCTCTTGGCATTCAAGGCAATTCTGGAAATATGTGATTTTTTGATTAGTGGTGATCCTTCTCTGAGAACTATGTCGCACATCTGTATACTGCCTATGTCATCACTTTTAAGTTTATACCATCCGATTTCTGTGTGAATTTTTTCTAACACGTCCCTATTATATTCCCTTATCCGTCACTGTCGTCAAACACAACAACAACAACAACAACAACAACAACAACAATGATGATGATGCTAATAATGATAATAATAATAATAATAATAATAATAATAATAATAATAATAATAATAATAATAATAATAATAATAATGATAATAATAATAATAATA
>NC_142937.1:14451000-14468500 GCF_046866305.1 Octopus bimaculoides
TGGGTTCGGAGTTCATATCTTGCTATAGCCTACTTGGGTGGTAGACATAACCCTTTCCCTGGTTTAAGACCACCACCTGGCATTTTGTGCCTTTTGCAGGGTCTACTCTGTTGTAAGTATTCGGGCTTGACTTCCGGTTTCAGGATACCTTTCTCCAACCTTATACCTGTCCCAGAGGCCCTTATAAAGGGCCATGGGTAGTGATTTCTCACGTGACTGAATAATGTTTTTTAAAAAATGAAAATGACCTTTTTTAACGAAAAAAAAACAATTGAAGCGTGTATTGTGAGGGATATTAGGGTGCTGCCTCTAGCTCCGCGATCAGCCATGATTGATTCTTCTCCCCCTCCATTCTCTTTGTTTCTGTTTTTTACGCTCTCACTCTCTCCTTCTCTGCTTCCCTCTCTCTCTCTATGTCTTTCTCACTCTCTAATTCTTTCGCTCGCTCTCCCTCCTCTCTCTATCAGTCTGTCTCTCCTCCTCTGTCGCTCTCTTCTATCTCTCTCTCTCTCTCTTTCTTTGGTTCGCGTGGGTGGTATTGATTATAAGTATATTGTGTGTATATATATATACATGTGCCAGTGTGCGCGCGCGGGTCTGTCTCTGTTTATATGTACATCCGGATGTATGTATGTATCAGTAAAGAGTTGCTGTGATAATGTCATTAGCACGCGCGTATGCAAATGACATGAGCAGAGGTGGGAGGCGGTGCTCCGATCGTAGTAGTTTTGATAGAGACGTGTGTCACCGTTTAACACCATGTGTGTGAGTGTGTTTCTATGCGTGTGCCCATGCTTGCGTGCGTCTTGTGTACGTGTGTGTGTGTCTGCATCTGTGAGTGCATGCATGTGTGTGTGTGTGTATGTGTGTGTGTGTGTGTGTGTGTGTGTGTGTCTGCATGTGAGTGCGTGTCAGCTTATTTTTGGGGGTGTGTCCAACCTCGGTGTGTGTCTAGTTTGAACAAGTATATGAATGCGCGTGTTAGTGTGTGTATTTTGGTGGGAGGTGTGTGTGTGTGTGTGTGTGTGTGTGTGTATGTGTGTGAGTGTGTGTGTGTGTGTGTGTGTGTGTGTGTATTTAGGATTTCTGAACGTGTGTGTGCGTGTGTGTTTATTGTTGGGTCGTGTGTATGTTTGTATTTCGTTCTGGGAATGTGTGCATGTATTTTGTATGTGAATGTATGTGCATGTATGTGTATGCCTAGTTTGGGATGTGTGTGAGTATGGTTGAAGTTGGATTGTATGTGTGTATGTGTGTGTGTGTGTGTGTGAGAGACAGTATGTGCGTGTATTTAGTTTATTAAGTGTATTAAACGTGTGTATGTGTGCAGTGTGTGTGTGTGTACACATATGCATGTGTGCTTGTGTGTAGGAGGGTAGGTAGTTGTGTGTGTGTGTGTGTGTGTGTGTGTGTGTGTGTGTGTAGTTGCTTGTTAGACTTGTTAGAGTTATATATATGAACAGTGACAGGAGACAAACTATTGAAAATAAGAGGGAGAGAGAGACGGAGAGAAGGAGAGAGGAGGAGAAAGAAAGAGAGAGACGGAGAGACGGAGAGAAGGAGAGAGAGAGGGGATATAAGCTTTGAAGTGAGGACTTAAAGAGATTGATAATGAAAAGAAAGAGAAAGAAATGGAAGACGTCACTGAAAATAGGAAAGAGAATAAAAATGAGAAAAAAGAGAAGAAGAATGAGGGTGAGTAAGAAGGATGAGAACAGAGAGGAGAGAGAGAGAGAGAATGAGGGAGAGATGATGAGATTGTTAACAAGGGAGGAAGAGAGAATGACAAGAAGAAGAGAAAGAAATTAGAGATTAGCAAACTGAAAAAGTAACATGGAGAACAGGAAAGTTAGATGCGATCTACTTACCTTTCTATCTGCTTTTATCTATCAAGCTATCTACATCCGTAACTGCCTGTCTCTTTACATCGCTACCGACCTCTCTATCTACCTATCCGTCTATCAATTCATGCGTCAATCTATTTAGCAAACTATCTCTATAACCAGCCTATATACCTGTCTACATACCTACCAGCGTAGCTATCATCTACTCACATACCTCCTATCTATCTATCTATCTATCTATCTATCTACCTACCTACCTACCTACCTATCTATCTATCTATCTATCTATCTATCTATCTATCTATCTGTCTGTCTACATTGTATTTGTCCCATCTTCGTTGAGCCCTGTGTGGCTAATAAAAGAAATGTATCTGTCTGTCTGTCTCTCTGTATGTCTGTATGTCTGTCTACGTACCTACTTAACTACTTTGTCTATCCACCTATCCACCTATCCTTCAGCATACCTAACAATCTATCGATCTCACTACCAATCTATCTATCTATCTATCTTGCAGTCATGGATCAAGAAGAGGCCGAGGAAGGGCGAATGGCACCGCGAGTGTCGCGCTGCTCTTCGGCAACTCCAACAACCCGGGTCAACCTTGAGCGACTGCATCACAACTAACGCATTCTATAGTGGATTAGTGGAGGGAAGGTACGACGACGATCTCGGGGCGAACCTGGGCGTCGACGAGGAATACCTGACCCGCCTGTTTAAGACGACCTTCGGGCCGGGACCTATGGACAACTTCCAGAGATCCCTGGCCTGGCAGTGCTATCGAGAAGCACTACCCGTTCGGGATAAGCTCTACAGGCATGGCTCGAGAAACACGGGGCCGACCTGTCCGAGATGCCGGCAGAGCGACGAAACCGTTCTGCACGCACTCGTACAGTGTCCCACCATTTCCGAGCTGTGGGCTTACGTCGAACAACTGCTATCGCGTGTGGGACGAGTCGGTCTATCAGCCGAGTCTATCGTGAATATTGTCGCGCCTCCTTCCTTTAAACGGGAAGGAAGAGCTATTTTCATCGTACTTGTGGCTATGGCGAAAGAATGTGTATGGTGGACGCGTCTGAAAGGTCTAGAGACAAAGACTTTCCTCTCTGGGCAATCTCTCATCAACTTCTTCAAGTATCACCTGAAGAGGAAGTTGAGAGTAGAAAGGGAAGTCTTGTCTAGTGAATGCTTAAAAAAAAGATGGGTGAATGTAGCAAGGATGGCACGTGTGAACGACGGAGCCATCTTGAGCATAACCCTATGAACAAGAAAAAAAAATAAAACAAAAAGGCAAAAGAGAGTCACTTACTGTTATAGTTTCTTCAATGAGAATATTGACCAAGGTTACCGTGGTCTTTTCCGTGGGCTTTTCCTTCCACGGCTAAACCTAAACTGTCCTCCCCTCTTTTTACACGAGAACATTACTGTGTGATACACGATCCCTATTGATCGGCCTTTCCTTTTCTTTTTTTTTCGATCCCTTTTGATCGAACTGCCCCTTTTTCCCTTCCTACGATCCCTTTTGATCGACACCACCAATTTTTTTTTTTTTTTTTTTTTTTTTTCCTTCCTTCCCCCTCCCAAAAAGAAAAGCTCTACATTGTATTTGTCCCATCTTCGTTGAGCCCTGTGTGGCTAATAAAAGAAATGTATCTATCTATCTACCTTTTTCTTTTTTTCCTTACCCTTTATCGGAATGTTAGTTTGTAATTTTATGCATCCAGATCTATACGTTTTGATAAACAGACAGACAGACTGATAGATAGATAGATAGATAGATAGATAGATAGATAGATAGATAGATAGATAGATAGATAGATTGTTTTAAACAGTGGGCAAATTTTGTTGTTATTTCTAGCGTATCGAAACGGTGTACAGACATCTTTGGCGTCATTGCTGTTGTTTTTATAATGATTGTATCGCTATTTGACCCTGGAAAGAAAATTAGTGGACTCGAACTCATGCATATTGACAGACATAATTTTATTTCGAAATTTCAAGTTTCATTTTGTAGATATATGCGATGTGTGTCAGTATGTATGTTATCGTGCCCACCATTTTCTTTCTTTTTGTTTTTTCATATTAAATTCCGATATAATCTTAATCTATATACTCTGGAAGGTATTTGTAGAAAATTTCACAAAAAAGAAATTACCCATTTTTCTGAAAGTCATGAGGAAACAAGGCTGACTCGTTTGAATTTTCCGAAACTCCTCACCCTCGAAAAAGACTTTTCCATCAGATTCCGATGTAATCAGAATCTACACCATCTGAAGTGTATTTGTAGAAAATTCAATTTTAAAAAATATCCATTTTTCTGGAGGTTATGAGGAAACAAAGTCGCAGAGAGCACATTTGAGTAGGTTTGCCACGAAATCTTCTTCCAGTCACACCTCATAGTTTTAAGAAACGGAAAGAAACATTGAATTATAGAGTCCTAAGTACACTATGCCCAGAAGAAAACATGTGATCGTAAACTGCTAGAACGTCTTTCATCATTTTCCTTCTTCAAGCAACTATTGTAACATTATCTTATATTACTGGAATTATTCTTACCGACGCAAACTGACCTGTGAAGTTCAGATAACCATCCTAACTTATCACATCAATATTTCTTCTTGACTAAACACGAGGTCCTTATTTTAAGGAAGAAATCAGAAGTATAAACGTCCAAACATTTCTGAAATAAAACGTAACGGCTCGCCTCAAAAGTTCAGATGTTTCCTTTTCTTTCGTCTTTTTCTTTTCTCACAAGTTATATTATAGATGTGGTGCCTTCTACTGTTCTTTTCTTTTTTAACGAGCCCTAGGGATCATAAGGCCTGTTACTCGGTTTCCATAACATATAAGTGACCACGACCACAACACTATCTGTGATTGGGACGCCGATCCGTTACAGGATTCAAGGCCAGAAATTGTTGACGGGAAAGAACAAGTCGACTACATCGAACTCAGTACTTGACTGGTACTTTATTTTGTCGACCTTGAAGGGATAAACAGCAAAGTCGATCTCGACTGAATTTGAACTCGAAATATAAAGGACCGGAAGACATGCTGCTACCCAATTTTTCCGACACGGTAACGTTTCCGTCAGCTCAACGCATTGACGTACGTTTAACGTTGGGTAAATGCGAAGTCTTGATGTTCACACATACCTCTATCTCCAGGGGTATTCTTGTGGCTTTTATTGTGAATCGATTAGTTTCAAATGAGGAGGAACTTTCATTTGCCTCTACATAACTTGGTTTAGCAGTTCACATTGAGAACCGATCTCTTTCACTGGCATTGATATGGCGCTAAAGAATTGTAAGCAAAATGTATTAATGATTGGCTATACTCACTTACATGTTTAGTTCTTAAATTATACACACTGGAAAGGAAAAGTTATATGCGGTGGAATTTGAACTTCTTCGACAGACAACATTAAAATATTATCGTGTATTTTACTCCAGCAGTCTATCATTTTTGTCACGTCGCCATTTTTTATTTTATCACAGAGCATATATATAGTATAAACTACATCTCGTCACTTTATTATCCAACCCCATTAAACAGTCTAAAACAGTTAGAATAAATCGTTACGAAATAAGCTTTGAAAGAAAGGAGGGAAGACTGAAAGAAAGAAACAAACAAATAAACAAAAACAAAGTATGAATGGAAGAAAGGCGGAAATATAGGAAATAAAGCATCGAAGAATACGAGAAAAAGAGGAGAAAAAAGGAATTGCAAAAATAAAATAAATAAATAAAAATTGGGTAGATAAGAGAAATGAGTTGAGGGCTGAGGGCTGTTTTTGAAATAAAGAACGTTGTCTCAGCATCAAAATAAATTTAGTGTAGCTGACATTACAGCTAATATCTGGTGTTGTTTAGTGTGGCTTGGTGTCGTCTGATATGATTTGTAAGCAATATTAGTGATGTAATTTTATAGCAAAGTGATATAACGTAGAAAAACTGCATCACTTCTGTTGGTCATATAACATCGCTTAATCACTGTAAACAGTTGTAAGAAGACAGGTTACACCATTTCGTCTCAACATATTTTTTACCATGTTATGTTATTTTATCAGCAACTTTGTGTGTATTTGTCTCTTTTCTTTGAATTCCACTAGATTTGTTTTTCTTTTTATTTGTTTCTTTTCTTTTCGTTTCATTTTTTTCTTCTTTTCGCTCATTTATACACCCCACGCATATGCACACAAATACACGCAATTCCATTCGCATAAACAAATATAAATATATTCATTCATATATACAAGCATTCTTTCACACATGCCCTACAAATATACATACATATGTAAGAATGCACATACATATAGGTACACACACACACACGCATATATATATATTATATTATATATATATATATATATATATATATATATATATACACACTAATGCAAACACGATATCTTTAAGATATCTTTGAGCCTGTTTTACATTGATTTTATCCCTATAGTCTGTAGGCATAAGTATACATATGACACATATGAGGGAAAAACACTGGCAAGACATGCAATATGGAGGAAGGTCGAACGTTAAGAAAGGAAAACGTAAAATACCAAGATGAAATGCAATTATGTTAAAAAGGTCTATATTTATAAGCAATGAAAGATCACTGCCTAAATGCAGACAATGAATCTATAAGATCGCCATGATAGATCGCTGACCACTACACACATTTTTTCTCTCCTTGTTTCTTTCTGTGTTCCTTTCTGTTGAAGAGCGTAGGCTCGAAACGTTAAAGACTTTCTCTATTCCTGAGCGTTATACTAATACATCCATTTGTTGTCTACACCACCTGTCTTCGTCTGTTTTTTTTTGTGAATTCTCCCTATATATATAGTTCGCAGTTCGCTCGTATAAAAGAGGTATATCATTGTATACCAGAAGTCTAAAATAAATTTATATTTTTAAAAATAATATCGAAGACATATACATGTACATATACATATATATATATATATATATATATATATATATATATATATATATATATATATATATATATATATATATATATATATATATATATATAAATAAAATTTTAATAATAAGAGAGATAGATTGGATATTGATTTAAGTAACACCAATTTGAAACCAGTGGCTTAGCATAAAGAAAATTCAGAAAATTCAGAAAAATTATATTACATACATATGAGAAGGGATAACCACTAAGTGGACCGTATATGGTCTATTTATAGTATAATTCGATGTCCACTTAGTGGTCATCCCTTCTCATATATATATATATATATATATATATATATATATATATATATATATATATATATATATATATACGTATAAATATAATTAAGGGATCAGCAAATATTTGCTTCACCATATACCGAAGTTCAGAAATAGCAGCTAAAAAAGCTGAGAATCCCACAGATAGCATCACTTGTAACTCACAAAGGCAAAAACAAGAAGAAAAAACAATGAAAACTAACCAATTCCGATGTTTAACAGTAGACGCGTTTCTGGATCATGATTGATAATAATCAATTTCCTTCATCAATACTGTATTCCAGTAGTAAATTTGACTATGCTAGCAAACTGTGTAAGCATGGACTAGTAACATTCCATGATGAAGGAAATTGATTATTATCAATCATGATCCAGAAACGCGTCTACTGTTAAACATCGGAATTGGTTAGTTTTCATTGTTTTTTCTTCTTGTTTTTGCCTTTGTGAGTTACAAGTGATGCTATCTGTGGGATTCTCAGCTTTTTTAGCTGCTATTTCTGAACTTCGGTATATGGTGAAGCAAATATTTGCTGATCCCTTAATTATATTTATAAATATATATGAGCTTTTAAATAAGTTCTCCACCAATAATGGTGCTTTCATACCGATGGGCTTGGTAAAAATTGTTAATTGTTAATTGATTTATTAATTAATAAATTGATAATCCTTTACCCTTTTAATTTGTAATATATATATATACGTATGTATGTATGCATGTATGTGTGTATGTATGTATGTATGTATGTATGTATACACAAACATACACGCACATCATATGTGTGCCGTATAAAAATTTACAAATATGTCTGCAAATGTATATGACATGCTCATTTTTTTTCCCTTTTCTTTCTTTTCAGTTTAGTTTGTTGGAAGGTGCTGCGCCAAGGTTCATCTCAGACGGTCCGAAATCCGATCACACGCATGTACAAACAAGTAAACACGTACATACAGTTCTCGATACATACACAAATATATACAAATACTTATTCAAACGCATACTTATCCGCAAAACGTTTCAATTATCCGTTACGATTAATCCTCTTGAAAGCCAAGGTTTCGTAACTGATCACCCGTACCGCGCTTCATATATAATATATATATATATATATAGAGACAACTAAATTTGCATAAAAACACCTTTCTATAATATGTAAGCATATAGCTTGGAGCGTGTAACCTGTTTCACATGTTGCCAGTGATATTCATTGAATGTCATATCAATTAACAATAAGAAGCTAGAAAAATTTCACGAGGAAAATGTTACAATGTTAGTCATATGGATCGTTTAACGAATTATGAACCAGACACGTCGCTTTTCAGGTTTAGATGGTATGGGTTTGTGAACAATAGCGCCGTTAGATATAGTGATCCAATAGGTCAGTCACTGGTTCATTACACAGTGTTTTCCTTGCAAGTCAAGCGACCACGTAACGGTTTCAGCTGTGATGTGTGATTGTGTATGAGTAAGTGTGCGTGTGTATGTATGTATGTATATATACATGTATATATATATATATATATGAACATATGCATATATATATATATATATATATATACACACACACACACACACACACACACACGCACACGCACGCACACACACATATATATGTAGATCTAGACATGTATACATATAATCCAAAAGAAGGCAGAGTGTCCAGCGACATTTCACGCAAAAGTTACATGTGAATGTGCGTTGTATGGTTGTGTGTGTGTATGTGTGTATATGTGTATATATATACATATATCTATATATATATATATATATATATATATATATATATATATATATATATATATATGCATATGTATGTCTGTATGGATGGATGGATGGATGAATGAATGGATCTTGCGATTGGACTAAACTTTTCTTTCACAGAATCTAAACCAGTTACAAACAAAATGGCAAAGCTATTTTAACACAAGGTAAATCTTTGGATTTGTGGATAATTGGGTTGGATCGTGTGTAAATATATATATATATATATTTGTGTGCATGTCACTTTAGTAAATAAGTGTGTGTGTGTGTGTGTGTGTGTTTGTGTGTGTTTGTGTGTGTGTGTGCGCGTGTGTGTGCGCGTGTGTGTGCGCGTGTGTGTGTGCGTGTGTGTGTGCCATATGCATTTATGTCGGTACACGTGTGTTTAGCGTGGAGGCGCGGGGATGTAGTGGATAGGATGTTGAACTCATGATCGCAAAACTGCGGTTTCAATCCCTGGACCGGGTGATGTGTTTTATTGTTGAGCAAAACGTTATCGTTATTAATTCATTTTTCTCAATACTCTCTTTTTTTAAGGTGTCCACCTAGCAGAATCGTTACAACTCCGGGAAAAATGATTAGCGGCATTTCGTCCGTCCTTACGTTCTGAATTCAAATTCCGTCGAGGTCGACTATGCAATTAGTCCTTTCGGGGTCGATAAAATAAGTATCATTTGAACACTGGGGTCACTGTAATTGACTTATCCCTTCGCCTGAACGTGCTGGTCTTGTGCTAAAATTTGAAACCAATAATTTCTTATTTAAAATTTTTTTAGAGCTATAGCTATTAAAAACTCATCAAAAAAGGGATATTTCTGAAAAAACTTTTCTATTAGAAGACTCTCTATTTCTGCGCATGCCTAGGTACTTGCTGGTAGTTTTGTTTGTATAGAGGCATCTATTTGTGTTGTTTTTTTTTTTGTGTACCGAGGTGCAATAACTCTTGTTTCGTATCCTTGCATTTATATTAAAGAACTTCCTGTTAGTCATAAGTCATTTTATTTTAATAGCTTCGATTTTTGAACTGCTGCACTCTGGAACCCATTCCTATTGTTTTGTTTCCCATTTGTATATGATATTCGGTCCTTTAAACTTTCCGTCAATCAGCATCTTTTGATTTGTAGGCCCCCTTCTTTTCCTTCTTTGAAGTCCCTTATGCTACAGTGACTTCAAGCATTGTTTGAGACAAAAACGTACATAAAAAAGAATGAGTTGATGTTGTCACCTGAACTTATACTTGAGCTACGTTGGTTTGTAAATTTAAACATGGAATTATTTTCGAGATCATCTTTTTTTCAGTATTTCTTACATTAAATATATCATCAAAATACCTACCTTCAACAATGTGGCGTAGCATTGTAACCGACCGAATCTGGCCCAAATATTCTACCAGTTTCATGTTTAAAATGGAATGATCTGGTCTTTCACACCTACCCCAAAATTTCATATTAAGAATAAACAAACACATCATCGAAACCTTACAACTATGAGATAATGCATGATTAATTCAAAACAATGCGAATAAATAAAAGTATTACATTCGACAGAGAAATCTCAACGCTAAAGGGTTAAGTATAACTTTTTTTCTCCTCATTTGTCACAGAAAACACTGCGAATGGGGATCCGAGAGGAGAACCCATAGCCACGCCATTCCACTACGAACAAGAAGTCAGCCAACGAAAACGAGACGTCCTTGTGTGCCCATAAATTTGCAGCTTCCATGGTTAAATTTGAACTTTGTGTATGACATTAATTGTCTGAAGTACGTTCTGTGTTTTTGCTTGTTTGCGGTTTCGTGTTGATAAAAGCTTTCATTCAGATGCTTTTGAAAAGACAATAGAAATGTTTTAAGGTTGTTTCCGGGCACATTCGGTGGTTTTATTAAAGGATGTGTACATACCTTATCCAACATCATGCCAATAGGTTGTATCGCTGGAACTTTGGTTAAAAGACTTTCGGCATTTATATATTTACTATAACGCCCAGTGAAATTAGTTTAAAGCATTTAGTTCAGCTTATCTCCGAACAAATAAGCTCTACTCATACACTGTTAGTATATAAACAGTCATTGCTGTATGTATATGTATGTATGTATACATTACGCTATTTTGGGATTTAATACACTGAGATTGCTATGTACGTAATTAGAGTGGAGTGTGTTTAAATTAGATAGCAACTTCCCGGTCGACATCATCACCGTCATCATTACTTTCGTCGTCGTTATCGTTGTTGTTTTCATCATCATCATCATTATCATTATTACCACATAATGCGGCGAGCTGGCAGAATCGTCAACACACCGGACGAAATGCCTAGCGGCATTTCATCCGTCTAGTAACACTATCCGTATCACGTCCTCACGTTGTTGTTTTTTTGTTATCGTTTTTTGTCTTTTTTTGAACCTATATATATATATATATATATATATATATATATATATATATATATATATATATATATATATATATATATATATATATATATATATATATATGATACAGACACTCCCCATACACACATGCACTTACAAAAGACACAGACACATTGAAGGACACGCATGCGTAGACACATACAATAGGAATACAAAATACAAAATGGCTGATAGTTAGCAAGGTGAGACACACATAAGAAAGAAGGAAACAAAGGACCACTGATGAGGTCACAGAAGTGTGACGAAAGAACTCTGGCCGAAATAAGATTAAGATTAATGTAATATAAAGCTGAAGCAAATTAACACCAAATATACAGTGCGTGTGTTTTTATTGGCTAAACTGGCAATATGACCATCCCCAAGTACAACAATATATATATATATATATATATATATATATATATATATATATATATATATATATACATACATATATATATATATATATATATATATATATATATATATATATATATATATATATATCATTATATAGCTTTTAAGCAACTGACCCCGAATGGGAAGATCTGCAAACAGATCTCTTACTTGTTTAGGAGAATTTGTTGCAATTGCTTCCTCCAGAAGCAATCAGATTCGTCGCAAAAAAAAAAAAACAACAAATCATGTAAAAAGAATCGCCGAAAACAATTGCAGTAATGAAAACATAGGAATCCAAAATTCCAGGATTGCAGGCCCGGATTCGACCAGAATGTTTTTAATTTACTCACAGATTTGACCTTTAGATTATAAAAACTGTTATCGTACAAAAAAAATTTACCGCAAAAAGTCACGTAAAAAAGTTGTCATGAAAAGTTGGAAATTCAAAATTTCGGGATAGTGGGTCCGGATTCGGCCCGGAATGTTTTTAATTTACTCACAGAGTCAGCCTGATTCAAAATGATATGATATGTTGGGCTACGTCCTCTAGGAGTAAAGTTGAAAAAGTGTGACGAACTGACAGCCACATTTATCATATTATATGCTATTATATTATATTATATTATATTATATTATATTATATTATATTATATTATATTATATTATATTATATTATATTATATTATATTATATTATATTATATTATATTATATTATATTATATTATATTATATTATATTATATTATATTATATTATATTATATTATATTATATTATATTATATTATATTATATTATATTATATTATATTATATTATATTATATTATATTATATTATATTATATTATATTATATTATATTATATTATATTATATTATATTATATTATATTATATTATATTATATTATATTATATTATATTATATTATATTATATTATATTATATTATATTATATTATATTATATTATATTATATTATCATATTAAGGCGGCAAGCTGGCAGAATCGTTGGCACGCCGGACGAAATGTTTAACGGTATTTCGTCCGGCGTTATGTTTTGAGCTCGAATTTCACCAAGGTCGACTTTGCCTTTCATTCTTTCGGAGTCGTTAAAATTAGTACCAGTTATGTACTGGGGTCGATGTAATCGAATTAATCCCTTCCCCCGAAATTTGAGGCCTTGTGCTTCCAGTAGAAATGATTTAAGTTGAAAAAGTGTGACACACTGACATTCACATTTATCATATTAGATATGTTTAATTTTGGGGAAACTTTATTTCAATTAAAGTGTATCATGTGTGTGTGTGTGTGTGTGTGTTAGAAGTGGTGTACAGATATTGAATATTGAAAAATGAGGGGGTCACCAGAATTTTGAAAAGTTTTTTTTTATTTAGTTATTATTATTAACGCTTTCGTTCGTCTTCGACCTTGTCAATCAAAATTGTGAATGTGCAAACAGTTTGTTCATTTATATAAATCAGGTGGGTTTTTTTATTTATTTTGTTTAGAAGAGGAGAACATTGTTTTTATTGTTTTGCTTTTTTGGATGAGGTTCCAGGACAATGGAGATAGATAGATAGATAGATAGATAGATAGATAGATAGATAGATAGATAGATAGATAGATAAACAGATAGACAGGTAGAGAGTGGGAAGCGGAGGGATTTCTTTTCAATTTGGAATGTATTTACCATTTATTTATTTAGTTAGTTTCTTACATTGTATAGCTACTGGTGACCTCTTTTAGGATGGGAGAAATAATGAAAATAGCATTTTTTTTCTTAAGGTGCCAAGAAGGAAGATAGTTTGTGTGTGTGTGTGTGTGTGTGTGTGTGTGTGTGTGTGTGTGTGTGTGTGTGTGTGCGCGCGCGTGTGTGTACCTGTGAGTTCATGTGTTTGGAAATATGTCTGTCTACACTGTGTAATTTCGATGTTTTGCATTGAAAAATAAAGTCAGGTTTTTTTTAATTTCATGTTTTTTCATGAACAAACATTTGTACAATATCTGCAAATTAGAAAGATAAAACACACTGTTATAGAGATGAGTCTCATGTTATAAATATTGGGGCAGGGACAGCATGTGTGTGTGTGTATGTGTGTGTGTGTGTGTGTGTGTGTGTGTGTGTGTGTGTGTGTGTGTGTGTGTGTGAGAGAGTGTGTGTGTGTGTGTGTGTGTGAGTGAGTGTGTGTGTGTGTGTGTGTGTGTGTGTGTTAAAGGAAGCAAAAAATAAAACAAAATAGTATTCAGTATGTCGAAGACAGGAATTTCTGTCAAAGATGAACATCATTTCCCGGTTTCTCTCACATACCCACTCTTTCTCTCCCTTTTATTATTACTCCCGCTGCCACCATCAACTCTACTACTTTTAATAAAACATCATCGTTGTCTCTCTTTCTCTCCCTCTCTTTTTATTTCTCTCTCTCTCTCTCTCTCTCTCTCTCTCTCTCTCTCTCTCTCTTTTCACCACCGCCCTCACTGTCTCTATGCCTACTATTACTCTCGCCCCATCATGAGGAATAGCAACACAGTTTTTTTACATTACTCACAAGTTGCATTGTAAAAGTTCTCAGACTTTTTCAGAAGAGACATTTATTGATTTCAAGGAATTACAAAATTCTAATCTCCTTCGAAGTAGGATCCTCTGACTTCAATGCACTTATAGCACTCCAGCTACATCGGTAAGCCCCATCACCATTAAATTCCTCCAAAGTGAAGGTGTCCAGGATCCTTGTAACAGCCTCCCCCACCTTCAAAACGACTACCCCTTAGATTTTGCCTGGAGAGCAACCAAAAGTCACAAGGAGCAATGTCAGGACTATAGGGAGGGTGAAAGATAGTTTTGATGGCAAATTCCGTCATGTAATTGGTTATCAGGATGTTCGTCACGGAGCACCCTGGGAACTTTGTACAAATTTTGCGCATGTTCAGGTCTATATAAATAATTCTGTGTAAAGTTTCCACACCAACCTCAAACTATTTTATTGTTTTTTGAATGAGGACGACTGTTTTCATTTTGCTTAGTTCGACACGCAACTTTATAGCATAGTGAGTTTCCAATCATCCAGACTGCATTTTACAACTAGACAGCTGCGAAAAGCAATGTTTAGTATGGTGTATTCAAAGTGCTGTTACAGCCGTCTCCTTCAATTTGGAATAACAAAAGTCTTCGGGTCAGCTTATTAGATATACAGTAATAATATACTAAAATTACAATAATCCAGGACAGTTATAACAGCGTCTCCCGACAAAGTCTCAAAACATTTGGAATGCACCTCGTATCACAACTAGCACTAAGCTATTTCTTTACGATCACCACTGAGCCATGGCATTTAGAACCATAATCGAATCACGTCATTACAAAGGCTTCTATGATTTCATTACAATCAGCATTGAGTTCTTACGTTATCACCACGGCTTTCTCGGCTGTGCCATTACAACCTCGTTTACGTATGCTATGACAATTACAGCTGAATTGTTTCATTGCAATTGGAACTGAGTTTTGTCATTACAGTCACCACTAAGATCTCATTTGAACTACCGACACTACCTCATTACAACCACAGTTGAGCAACGTCATTGAAGATGCTTTTGGGGGTGTTTCGTTACTGCCACGGTTGAGCTATATCATTGCAAATATTACTGGGCTGTGTCGTCACAAGCATCTCTTAACTGCTTTAATATATCCAGTATTAAGATGAGCATTATCAGTAAAAAAAAAATCGTTGACTTGTGTCATTACATCCTCGGTTTACGTGCGTCATTACAAACAAATGTTGCTGGCTGTGTCATAATTGTAAGCGTTGAGATATCATTAAAACCACCAGAGAGCTGAGTCAGTTAAACCATCACACAGCTGAGTCATTAAAAATTAAATGTTTTAAATTTTTTATCTCTCTCTCTCCCTTTTTTTTTTTTTTTTGTTTGGTTACAGACATGGCTGGGTGGTAAGACGTTTGCTTCCCGATCACATGGTTCCGGGTTCAGTTGCATTACTGGGCTCCTTGAGCAAGTATCTTCTACTGAAGTCCCGGGCCAACCAAAACCATGTAAGAGAATTTAGTAGACGGAAACTGAAAGAAGCCTGTTGTATATATGTATGTGAATAGATGTGTGTACATGCAAGCTGGCAGAAACAGGCGGCAAACTGGCAGAAACGTTAGCACGCCGGGCGAAATGCTTAGCGGTATTTTGTCTGTCTTTACGTTCTGAGTTCAAATTCCGCAGAGGTCGACTTTGCCTTTCATCCTTTCGGGGTCGATAAATTAAGTTCCAGTTACGCACTGGGGTTGATGTGATCGACTTAATCCCTTTGTCTGTCCTTGCTTGTTCCCTCTATGTTTAGCCCCTTGTGGGAAATAAAGAAATAAGATGTGTGTGTATGCGCGCGTGCGTGCGTGTGTGCTTGTGTTTATGCTTGTCCCCTACCATCGCTTGACAACCGGTGTTGGCTGGTTTATTTTCTCCGTAACCCAGCAGTTTCTCAAAAGGAGATCGAATGAATATGTACCAGAGTTAGAAAATTAATAAGTACTGGGTTCGATTTGTTCCACTAAACTCATCAGAGCAGTGCACCAGCATGGCCGCAGCCTAATAACTGAAACAAGTAAGAGGTAAAAAGTAGAATGCTTTATTTCGCTTATTTATCAGATTTTCTTTTATATTTAATCATTTTACAAGTTTCTATCATTAACCCATTACCTACAAGTGATCTCATATGAGATCACTTAAAATTTACAAATTTCGTAATTATCTGTCAATATTTACACATATCTAACCCTTTTGCTATATCTACTAGGTATATTTCTCTGATATTCAAATGAGGTTTGCTAATTTTTCACCCAATATCTCGCTTATTTCTATTTAAAATGTTATTTTGAAATGCTATTTTGATCATTCCAGCGTGTTTCTAAGGCTGTTTTATGCTAGAAATCAAAGTTTCATAAACAAATTCCAGTTAATAGAATTATGGGAGGTAATGGGTTAAGCGACATTGGACAATGTCGTCTGAGATATACTGGAAGATGAGATATATTTTACTTAAACCATCAGCTAATATATGTGTTACATAAGCTAGAATAATACGCTCGGAAGACTGTTTTTTAAAATGTACTTATATATTCAAATACATACACACACACATATACATGTACACATACACACAGATACACACACACACACACACATACACGCACGCTCACATACACACAGAAACATATTTATTTATCCGAAACGTCATACACTCTCTCTTTTCTTTCCTGAGCGTCCAATAATACTATCAATATCACGTGCTCACTTTGTTGTTTTTTTGTTTTTTTGTTATTGTTTTTTTTAACTATATATATATATATATATATATATATATATATTAATTTATATAAATAAGGACAAGATCGTTATTAAAAATACCGATCCTATCAGGTGGCCAACATGAGAATAAAAACCACTTAGATACCGTTAATTATAATTTATATATATATATATATATATATATATATATATATATATATAGAGAGAGAGAGAGAGAGAGAGAGAGAGATACACACGCCCACACACACTATTTTAGTGAAGCTGAAAAGAGTATCACAACCGTTACCAAGAATTTCACGTGGCTGTTCATCAGACAGTTGTAACACGGAGTAATAAAAAATAAATTCATAAACTGTGATTCTGTATAATGGGTTTTGGAGACCAATTCAACGAAAAAGCATTGAAAGTCATTTGAGCAACAACTTTTATGATAACGTTCTACAGAAGAATAAAAAAGGAATTGAAAAAAATATACTGACAGGAAAAATAATATAATCAGTAATCGAATCGAAAAACATTATATGAAAAAATATATTA
>NC_142937.1:14471000-14481000 GCF_046866305.1 Octopus bimaculoides
TATATATTTATATATATATATATATATATATATATATATATATATATATATATATATGCATAAAGAGATCTTTTCTGAAGAGTTCTTGAGTTAACGAGAGCAGGTAAGGCCCACATCCACTGGATTGGGGAAATGTAACATTTCGTTACGTCTAAATGAAAGTTTGTACTCGTATTTTGTCATTTATATATGTGTGGTAAAAATGTATTCCTATCTCTTTATCGACCTGTTACTTTGCCACGGGCACACATTATTTTAGAGCATATATTGTTTTGTGCGTATTGTTTTAGATCACTGTTATCCTTACGCAGGGAGGAGACTAGTTTCTCATCACAGGATTTTGTTTTTCCTTCATACGACATGACTTTTTCCTCCTCAAAATGCGTCTTCTCTACGCAGATGAACCCCACCTTGCATTTTTCAAAACAGTTTTTAAATTTTTACCGTTTGGGCCTCTCCATTTTTACTTTTTAGGAAGAGTACTTATCCACTTCGACTTCCTCCTGGGCCCCAACCTCATACGTAAACGAGGTGGTACTGCCAATAGTGGTTACTTCCTGGTCGTTTAGTACTAGCTGTCGTGGATGTGAGCGACTCTCTTTGTCTTCATTATATATAACCGGAACAGCGGTTTAGGGTGTGACAAAACTCGTCCTTCAAAACTAAGGACGGGACAATTTTATTTTATTTGTTGAATCACGAGCTGGGCTTTTTGTGTTGCCTTAGGATCGACAATCTCCACGGTTTGTTCTTGCTTTTGTTGCTTTTGTTGTTTTAGACTTTCGATATATATTTTGTAAAAGGTTGATAGTAACAATAGAGATTTTTGTCCCTCTCTATCACCTTTCAACAAAATTATATATTAAGAAACAGTAGAACAATTAACAACATAATAAAATAAGTTTTATTTTTGGTGATGCTTGGCTTTACAAATCCTGTGTCATTCAGCTTAGTAGTCGCTGGTTAACTTGTAATCGGCATTGGAAGGTTAAGAGCTTCGTTGATGCATGCCAAAGAAGCAAGTTGCTGTCACGTCGAAGGTATCATGCTGAAGAGGGTTAGAAAACGAAAGTAGCGCTTTAAGTACTGGTTTTACTACGCATGCGCACTCGAGGGGCTTCCAGGAAGGCAAGTCCCTTGCGCATGCGTAGATTGTACTTCCTTAATGGCGGCCATAATTTCGCGCCACTACAATTTCAAAGTTGTGCTCGTTTAGTAAGTAACTTCATTTGAGACCATGTGTGGAACCTTAGGCAAATACATTGTCCAAGAGCTATTTTAGCATCTAAAAACATATCTTTTATAAATTCTCAATTATTTCTTAACGTGTTATGAATCATTTCAATTATTTCTTTGCATCGTTGCTGTTGACTGGCAGCTTTGCCTAGACTTCAGGGCCTCTTCTATTTTGCACTTTGTCGTTGCTGAGATGTTGTTTGACATCTTGACTCCAGCCGTCCTTAATCCCTTTTCGGTTTAATTCTTCTATCTGTTTACACGATAATCAACTTCTTTTCTTTTTATTTTATTTTCCTTTTCCCTTTCTCTTTTCTTGTTACCTCCTACACTGTGACGATAGTTAAGATTGAATGTTTGCTTACTGTGCGATGACGGTTAGATTTCAATGTTTGCATATCGCGTTGTGTAAATAAATGGTATTTTTAGTATATCATTCTCTTAGTATAACTATACAGAAACTAATATCTCGTTATGTCGATTAATTTCTATTTTCATGGTGTTGTGTAAAAGTAAATTGGACTGAAATGCTAATATAGAGATAAATCTATAACTTATACCTCCATTTATCTATTTATAAAAGCTCACACTAGTATATACATGTACGACATTATGTGTGTGTGTGTGTGTGTGTGTGTGTGTGTGTGTGTGTGTGTGTGTGTGTGTGTGTGTGTGTGTGTGTGTGTGTGTGTGCCTTCACAAATCGCGTGTGACGACAAAAGAGGTAGACTTCAATATTGTTGGAAACAGAGAGTTATATTTATTGAATAATACAGTTATGGAGACTAACATACAGAACTTCAAGTTTCTATGTCAACGATAAGATGATCGCCACACTTTTTCAGCTGTTGTAAGCCCGATGCCGGTAGCTCTATCAATTACAAGAAAGAAAGAAAAGAAGCTGTGCCACCGGTGGGAAGTAAAAAAATACACTCCGAGCATTTGATTGCACAAGGGAGACAAATCTTTTTTTATTGATTGCCAGAACTTTGATGTGTTAGCTAAAATAATTATAAGGTGTTTATATTAAAGGATAGAAATAAAAAACCCACAAAGTAAATAATTTAATAAATATATAAAAGAACGAAGGATAGATCGGTCAGCTTCTTAGAAATGAAATATGAAAAAATGGGATTGAAGTTAAAATAATATTATAGCATTGGTTTATAAAAATTTAATATCTAAATACTATGTCGTCACATATTAATCTTTGTTTCTTCTATTTGTTCCACCAAACCTCTGTGTGTGTGTGTGTGTGCGTGTGCATGCATGTATGTATGTATATGTGTATTATGTATGCATGCGTACATATATGTAGGTAGGTAGGTATGTACGTACGTGTCTGTCTGTATGTATGTGTGTGCGTATGTATGCATATTTATATAGTGAGGTGTGTGCTTGAAAGCAGGATGTTATCTACATAAGATTTCTTAAAATTACGACTAAAATATATGATGACGTAAGTTATTTTTGTAATGAATTATGCTAACTCGGTTGAAATGCACTCCTTAATATATGCATTTGTGTTAAATCGACCTTGAATTTGCATACTAAAATATATTATGCACTCACCATTTAGAAGCGAATTGCTTGACATAAAATACGTCACTCCTGGACGCACCTATTTAGGCCGGAATAAAATCCGCCCTCTTTTACAAACAGATATTTATACATACATATTTTCCATTATTAATTTACAGATGCATGTATATCCGGCGTGAGGAGACGTATGCCAAGAATAGGAGACTATTTTGTGAGTGTGCAATGATTACAATCTCCTGCATTAACACAATTTTCTACTTTGTCTGATAACCAATATAGTTCTGATTACAAAAACGGTTTTCATCAAGGCTGCTTGTGTCTATAGTTTTCATCAAGATGCAAAGAATTTTTAAAATAAAACATAGCTAGGCGCTACGATGACAGCCATATCACCGACAAAGAAATCAGAAAAGAGAACATAGGGAAGGAAAAGAGAAGCTGTATTAGTAATACGAATCGAAATAATAAAGTGAATTTTTCTCTGGAACGATAAATTCATTAATGACTTATGTTATTCCTATAAAATGAGATATTTACAGGAAACCTGAAAACAATGTACAGGTATTGCGACTGATTCCTTTGTGAGCTGTACCATTTTGCTACAAAATAATCATATCAACAAGCAACATTTGTTGAATGCAAGGAGAGCGTTTCCAGATATTAGGAACAATTATGAAGGCAAGAAATCTCTTGTTTATGAAGGAGTTCAAAGTTACTTGTGAGAAACTCCATCAACAGAAGAAAGAATCTGAAAGGAAAACATTAACACACAATTCGGTTGAAATCTGTCATTAGTTTATTGAGAATTGTGTACTGTCAATAAAAGAAAATTCTCGGAAGAATATGATCTATTCTTTAAAAAGCAATTTTTTAAATTGGGGTGTCGGGTGGATCATGCTGTATATCCTTGAAGCTATGAGAGAAATATTTCAGAATAGGAAAGTAGTATTAAAACACTTGATTGCTAGCTACTGGTACAAAAATGCATGACTTTCTATTAGTGATAGCAAATCAACCTCTACCTACAAGCTTTCAGTGGGTATAGAAGTATAGTATAATGGCTGGCATCAGCAGTAACAATTCTGATACTAAAGAATAAAGTCACTCATATTACGAAGAACCACAGACCAAATATACGCTAACATTCTAAGCATAGTATGTATACAACCTACCCGAGCCTCTTATTTCACAGAAGTAGCTTCGTGGGATTTAGTGAATAACTCCTCATCAAGGGGTGTGAAAGAATAGGAGCTATTTAATGCAAGAAGACATTCGATTGTTTCCCAGCTATGAATTGTAGCTAAATGGTACTCCGTCGGTTACGACGACGAGTGTTACAGTTAATCCAATCAACGGAACAGCCCGTTCGTGAAATCAACGTGGTTGAACACTCCACAGACACATCTAACTATAACGTAGTTCTCAAGAAGATTCAGCGTGACACAGAATATGACAGGGCTGGCCCTTTGAAATACAGGTACTACTTATTTTTGCCAGCTAAGTAGGCTGGAGCAACGTGAAATAAAGTGTCTTGCTCAAGGACACAACGCGCCGCTGGGTATCGAACTTATGACCTTACGATCTTAACTACTAAGTCACACGCCTTCATTGCTAATAGATCGTATAAGCGCTTCGACATGCTAAAGTTCCAGAAGCCGTTATCAAAGTCACAGCCAGCCTGGGTTGATCTTTGGCCGCCATCTTGAAGCTAAATGTATTTGTCTCTGGTTGGATAAAATATTAAGAAGGACATTACAAGGAGGCGGTTTTTCTGTAATGCTATTTATACTGAAACCAGCCTTTTGTTATTTTTTTGTGGGTGTTTGTTGACAGGGAAACAGAAAAACCGACTAGGCACACAGCATCTTTGTGAACTGAGAGTATAGGATAAAACTATAATGGAGAGTTTTGATTTGCTTGTGGTTTTCTCAGAAGATAAAAAGAAAAAATTGGAGGAAAGATAAATATATGTAAATGTTTGTAAATTTAATCATGACATTAGAGCCGGATCGATTTTGACAGAGAAAGGAAAAACAATAATAACTAATGCAGCTGAACACACTGAGATCGATGGATTAAAAGAAAATTGGAGGAACCTTATTATAAAAAAAAACACAGCAAATAAATTAAAACTCAACCGGCCCGGTATTCTTGTCTGAGACCAGAAAAATATATATATAATGTTGTGAAATTTAGCTACTCTCTTGATAGCATTAACGTAAGAAATATACAAAATAATGAAGGCATCTGTGTGTCCTGGTGTGGAAGCTGCACATCTGGTACGCAACAGTTACATTCAGCTTTATATCTATTATTATTGGAGCAATAAGACATATACAAATTCCATCGTCGATCTTCGGAAGAGCAGCAATTAGTGAGATACAAATCAAATGTTAGCAAAAAGAAATGTATACTCAAAAAGTAAAATAAAATAAAAGTAATGCGAGTGTAGAAAAGAGAATTCTTCTATTTATAGAATTTAAAAGCAATTAATGAGAATTTTAGTTTTTTAGAGAAAGAACGTTCTCTTTAATTCGTAAGCTTCAGAGAGCCACAATGTTGTGTCCAATGAAAACGTACAGGGCGTTAAAATTTAAAGAGTGGATGGTTGTGCGAAAGATGGCTGATAAAATATGGTTCCCTTTTCTAAAACATTTTCATTTTTTTCTTCTGTTGCTTTTGATATGGTGGCGGGGAGTTCTTCAATATTGCTGCTAAGAAGTTGGTTAGTGAAATTAAAATATCCTGATTTAGAAGAGAACACGCACATAAATACATACATGAAGACAGACGGACGGACAGACAAATAGACAGATATAAAAGTGCCAGCGGTTAACCACTCACCACCAATGGTTTTGTCTTGGTAACGCGTCCCGATTCTGTTAGGTGCCTTAGAGTCGCCAGTAGACATAGACAAACCCTCGATTCTTCCGCCTTTTGACCCTGCATCATATCTAGGTTGGAGATAAATAGAAGTACAGCAATACTCGGCTGATAGCTGAATAAACAAGACCATCTATTCAACCAATAGATGGGACCCTGTTATGTATTACCGTTCTGGGTCGGGACGGACTTGAGAATAATGGTAATTAAGGGGTGATTCCATACTCCCAAGTCCAGAACGCCTAAACTGGAGCCTCACTACCGGATGCAGTTTAATGTCATACCAGGACAACGTACATACATACATACATACATACATACATACATACATATATACATACATACATACACAGGTATAAGATAGCTGTCCAATCGTGATAAAGTAAGACCATCGCTGATCGTTAATAATAACATTATGCAAGACATTGAGCACTCAGACAAATTTACCCAGTGTTAACTTGTGGCTCCACTAGTGACCATTGAGCCCACCTCTTGATTAGCGTACAAGTCCGCAGTTATTGCAGAACAAGCTTCCCCCATTCACTGACATTCTGCATCGGCGTTGCTACTTAATTCTTAACTTAATACATACATACATACATACATACATACATACATACATACATACATACATATAGCGAATATGAATGCAATGTTTAAACTTGTAAAAAACGAACATGTATTGTCAAACCTTCCAAAACTTACAGCTTTTATATGTTGTCTATAGCTTCTTTAATTCTAAGTACACAAAGGTGTGTAACAACAGTTTTGCATAAAAACGAGGATATGTTGGTGTTTTTCCAGGAATTAACAAAGTAAATTGATTCGAATCCTCTTAATCTAATCGATTAGAGGTACAATGAAAATTTTAATAGCATTCCTAAGATTCTCCTTTTGGACTTCTTGGGATGTATATATACACAATCACATATGGCATAAACATATAGTTTAACTTAACCACTCACATGTACACACGCTCACACACACATGCACACACGTACACACTCCCATACACTCATACACACAAACTAATCGCACTGAACCGTGTGTTAAAGTGGTATATACACTCATTACATGAATGCAAGTATAGTCACACACATCTTCATACATATTTATTGCACAGGGGGCTAAACATAGACGGAACAAACAAGGACAGACAAAGGGATTAAGGGAATTACATCGACCCCAGTGCGTAACTAGTACTTATTTAATCTAAGGAACTCAGAACGTAAAGGCAGACGAAATACCGCTAAGCATTTCTCCCGGCGTGCTAACAATTCTGCTAGCTCGCCGCCATTACATACATCTTCATATAAGCACATATGAACTCACTCGCTTTTTCACCTGTTCCCTTTTTTAGCGACCTACTTGAATTTTGCGATAAAGATTGAAATAATTTTTGATAAAACTATACTTTCATGAGTATCGAGTGGTTGTTGCCTAAATTTCAATAAAAAGAGTTGTTTTTGTGTGTGTGTGTGTGTGTGTGTGTGTGTGTGTGTGTGTGTGTGTGTGTGTGTGTGTGTGCAGCCTGTGATGATACAAAACGTGCTGTTCTGTTATTTTTATTAGGAATTCTTTGTTGTAAAGAGATTGGAGGTCCAGGTGGTATTGTCAAAATTCACGACGGAATTAATGTATTATTTATAAACTAATATTATTTCTTGTGAGTTTTAATGTTCCGTTTGAGTGCCACTTCCTTTTTCTTTCTACATGTGTTGTAGTAATTGTAACGGAGATGTATTTCGTAAAGTTTTTGTCTTCTGAGTATATTTATGCTGTTGCGCGTGTTCACTGGTTGTATTTGATGTCTCTGCTTGCTGGTAGCAAGGGAGATGGTAAATTTTTTGGTAGACAGCTTTCTAGGTAGTTCATGTAGGATTGGATTAACGTATGGGATTGGTGGGAAGATGTGTGACATCATCTACATAAGAAGCTTTGTGTGTGTGTGTGTGTGTGTGTGTGTGACATCATCTACATAAGAAGCTTTGTGTGTGTGTGTGTGTGTGTGTGTGTGTATGTGTGTGCGTGCATGTGAATGAGTGAGTGTGTAGAGGAGTAAGAAGATTGTGCAGGTAGAATTTTAAAACTGTGCGTGATGCGTTATTCTGATAGCGTTCCATCTGGGAAACTACAGAATCCGGATGTGTTGCAGTCGTATATTATGCAGGCTTGGCCGTTTGGGTGTTAAATCAAGTATGTCAGAAATGTACTGGATGACATAGGCAAGAAAAGTATTATTGGAATTGAAATCTTCCCCATAGTTCTTGCTGTTGTTGGAATGTATGATGTATAATGCTAATGCGCAGAGGCGTAATGGCCCAGTGGTTAGGGCAGCGGACTCGCGGTTATAGGATCGCAGTTTCGATTCCCAGACCGGGCGTTGTGAGTGTTTATTGAGCGAAAACACCTAAAAGCTCCACGAGGCTCCAGCAGGGGATGGTGGCAAACCCTGCAGTACTCTTTCACCACAACTTTCTCTCATTCTTTCTTCCTGTTTCTGTTGTACCTGTATTTCAAAGGGCCAGCCTTGTCACACTGTGTCACGCTGAATATCCCTGAGAACTACGTTAAGGGTACACGTGTCTGTGGAGTGCTCAGCAACTTGCACGTTAATTTCACGAGCAGGCTGTTCCGTTGATCAGATCAACTGAAACCCTCGACGTCGTAAGCGACGGAGTGCCAACAACAACAATACTTTGTGTAACGTTTTATAATTGATGCAAATATTTGGAAATGTTCTCAAGATATTTTTTATACTTTATCTTCATGTTTTTAACATAGTTAATAAATGTATTTATTTTTCTGTTCTGTATGTATGTGTTATATTAATGTATTACGTTAAGTGTTGTCTCAGTTGTATTTTTTATTTCTAAATCCGAGTTGACAATTACTGTATTTGGATAGCTTTTTTATATATTGCCTTGATTTCCTTTCATTGTTGTTGTTGTTGTTGTGGAGTTTATATTGTTGTTTATTTCTGCTAAACAGCAGCATTCGTTAGTGAACGATAATTTAAATAGAATTTTTCTCAAAACTTATGAATTCTCATGAGAAAGAAAAAAAAAATGTTGTTAGCAAGAACGATGATGGACACGTTTTGATCGTATTGTCTTTTTTTATGCTTCATTCAGTACATACATACATACATACATACATACATACATATATGCATATATGTAAGCATGTCTAGATGTGCAACTATATGCTCGAGAAAACATACGTAAAACATACAAATTTGCACATACCTACCTACCTACCTACCTACATACATACATACATACATACATACATACATACATACATACATACATACGTACGTACGTACATACATACAAACAAACAAAAGTACCCTGCTGTTGATATTGAAATTCCAATGAATCTAGGTTAGAAACCGGTTCTTTCTCTATAGGCAAGAAATCTTGAAATAAACTGAATAATGACATACATACATACATACATACATACATATAGACAGACACATACATACATACATACATACATACATACATACATACATACATACACACACATACATACATAGATACATACATACATACATACATACATACATACATACATACATACATACATACATACATACATATAACCACCGATCTGTTTCGTTTCTCTGATGTTTTGCATTTATGGATAGTAGTGATTATAGCTGAAGATATCAATTGTAGTAATGATGGTGTATGGAGGAAAAGATGTTCTTGAAACTATTTACTAATTATTTATTTTCGTGTGTGTAAACCTTGCAAGTTGTTTGGATATTCGTTGAAGTGGTCTGATTTGGGGATAGGGGGTCTGTTGGAGTTAATGACATCAAAGATGATCCTCTCTAAAACAGTTGAGGGTATGGAAAGAAGGTTGAGGGGTTTGTATGGTGCCTTTTCACTTGACCTTTTCGCGGGAGTCTTTTAGTCACCGCTCTTCCTCCCCCAGTTGAAGAATTTGGGAATTTTCTATCGCTGATGCATTTGTCGCTTGACAAACGGTTGATGCCCCAGTAAAATAGCAGTTTGGCAATAGGAAATTCGATAGAATAAGTACCGGACTTCAAAACAAAAAAATAAGTGCTGGGGTCGGTTTGTTCGACTGGACCATTCAAGACGGTGCTTCATATTTCTTTCTTCATAGTTTTTTCTTTATTGCCCACAAGGGGCTAAACATAGAGGGGACAAACAAGGACAGACAAAAGGATTAAGTTGATTACATCGACTCCAGTATGTAACTGGTACTTATTTAATCGTCCCCGAAAGAATGAAAGGCAAAGTCGACCTCGGCAGAATTTGAACTCAGAACGTAGCGGCAGATGAAATATCGCTAAGAATTT
>NC_142937.1:14491000-14498500 GCF_046866305.1 Octopus bimaculoides
ATAGATTATTAAATAACGAGTTATGATGTAGAGCTTTTGAGTCTACAAAGGAATTGTAAATAAAACTAAGGACGCCAACTTACCGGAATTGTTTCTTAGCAAGTAAATCATAAGTGGAAAAAATAAGCGTAATGTGTGTTGACAAAATGGCGTATATATAAATAATCCAACTTGTTCTTGATCACAGATACTGTATGTTTCATGTCTAAATGTGTCATATAGAGTCAATATTAAGATAAATATTTATTCGTAGCTACTTGACTGTTTGTAAAACTATAATATAATTGATAAATGGCTTGATGTTGAACTAGACATATTATGCGTTGTATTAACTATTAGTTATACATTGGGTTCTGTAACCCTTAGGGGAACTTGCCCAGATATTTCCGTCCGATCTACCAAATATCTCCACCACATTAGTCAAAATATTAATTCCAAATTTTGGCACAAGGCCAACAAATTCGGAGGTGGATGTAAGTCGATTATATCGACCCCTGTGTTCGACTGATAGTTATTTTATCGACTCTGAAAGGATGAAAGGCAAAGAAGACCTCAGCGAAATTTGAACTCACGACGTAAGGACGGACGAAATGCCGCTAAGCATTATTCCCGGAGTGCTAACAATTCTGCCAGCTCACCACATACATCACTGAAAATATTGGTTTCAAATTTGGCAGTACTTGACTGGTACTGTATTTTATCGACCCCGAAGGCGTAAAAAGCGAAGTTGACCACCACAGGATTTGAACTCAGAACTTAAGTAGCAAGAAGAAATGTGGCTAAGCATTTTGTCCTACGTGCCCAATGATTCTGCAAGCTTGCCGCCTTATATGTAGATATTAGTAAAACAAAATAAAAATAATATTGATTTCAAGTTTTGTCACAAGGCCAGCAAGTTTGGGGAAGGAAGCTAATCGATTACATTGACCCTAGTGCTTAAATGATCCTTATTTTATCGATCCCGAAAGGATGAAGGGCAAAGTGGACCTCGGCAGAATTTGAACTCAGAATGTAAGATCGGTATAAATACCGCTAAGCATTTTTTTTTTTCGATGCGGTAAAGATTCTGCCAGCTTACCGCCTTATATAGACATTGATAAAATAATAAAATAAGATGAAAATAATAATCTTATCAGGTCTACAAATATGTGAATAAGCAGAAGGTTATGAAATAACTCACCTATTAAAAGAAGAGAAAGGTATTTCTGCTAAACATGCCTCGGTTTTGTTTTGTTTTGTTTTGTTTTTGAGGTTTTCTTTGCTTCTTGTTGATTTTTGCATCAGTCATTTTATTATATACATTGATAAGAAACATTTTCGTATATCAAAATGTTTCTTTTTTCGAGAACCGATTATTATTTTTAAATGTTTTATTTTGATATTTTATCTTTTCAATCGCAAGGATTCATAGAACCAAAGCTTATTCCGTAGATTTAAATTGAATGGTGTTAGCCTTCTTGCTAGACTAGAAAATGGTGTCACCTAATCTACTTCCCCTTAAAACGAATAAAATGTTATATTATAAGAATGACTCCATTCCACTAGTTACAGCAGTGAATTATACAACTCGCGCAACGCATTTAGATTTATGTACACTCAAGCTTCGATATTTAAGTGTCTTGGCCACGGACTCATTACAATGAAGTTACAATATACGAACAATCGATCTCTGATTTTCTTTTAGAGAATGAGTAGCGCCTGTAACTCTTTCGTGGGGTCTCTAAAACTACTAGGTAACAGGGATGAAGCTATTCTGAGATCAAATTCTTTATTCGATGCTTCTAAGAAACTAGAATCCGCTAGAAGTAACACCAAAGGCCAGATGCACATGCTAAACTGGACGATGGGTGAAGTAAAAAAACTCAAGAGAATGGTTTCTCCGAAGTGCTTCCAAACACTTTACGTCTACAAAATTTCAGTAACAATGATACACAACTTAAAGACAAAGTACGAACAAATCTTGAAGACAGTTTTTCAATGTCCCTGCAGTGGAATCGAGCCATAAGTTACCCATGTGTGATAAAAACTTTTTCACCTCACAGCTATACTTTACTGACTCGGCCACACACAAGCTATTATTTATAACTTTATATGTGCTTTGAGATTCAATTCCAAAAGCAAGAATTATCTTTTAAATAGTCTATAAAATATTTTCCTTGACATCGACAAAAATAGTCAATAAAATATTTTCCTTACATCCTCAAGAGTGGCTTCATATATTTTAACTATCGAGCCAGCATAGAAGCCTAGATAATTAGCAACACAATCTACCTCAAACTACAGTTTAACTGAGAATATTGAAAATTTGCTTTTAAAAACAATTTCAGGTTCGATGATAGGGCTATGGTGTTGGAACACAGGTTGATCGATAAAAAGTTGAGACAGTACAACACATAGAAGAACACAACACGTAGATAATTAAATGTGAAAAATAGTGGAAGGCGCCATCAAAATAGAGAGAAAGAATGGTATAAAAGGTCGGAACAACTCAGCAATAAGTTTTAGTACATCCGACAAACAAAACACTGAATTATCATCTTAAAACAAATGAGATAAACGGAAGAGCTACCATTAACTTCCTATTAAAGTACTCAAATCTAAAAAGGAACGAACTTGCTGCGCATAAAATCACCAGCGACAGTAATATATAAAAGTTAACATACCTTTCTTCTGAACATCACACACAGAAAAAAAATACGTGTTTGCCAATATACAATTCATAACTATAACACAAAATGTTTGACTTATTCTGGTACAACACGAGCAGTCTGAAATATATTTTCATGGATCGAGAAGAAGTAGGCAAAACTTCATCATCTCAGTTTGCACGATGGGACGTGCAGTTGTGCAAGGACCGAAATTACAACTCATATACAGAAATTCAAATCTCAAATTACTGATTAATGAATAGGTCGATCGATCAATCAATGGATAGATAGATAGATAGAGAGAGAGAGAGAGAGAGAGAGAGAGAGAGAGAGATAGCGAGAGTGGGAAAGAGAGAGAGAGGGAGAGAATGGTAGGAAGGAGGGATGAAACTATCTTCAGATCAAATTCTTGGCCAAATGCTTTGCAATTCCTAAAGCGCTCTAAACACAGCCAAGCGGCCAGATGGAGTTGTTGAATTGGCTGATAGATGTAGTCTACTATACAAGAACAGTAACAGTTTCTCCTAAGAGCCTCCACACGGTTAATGTTTACCAAATTTCACTAACAAGGATACCCAACTTATATTCTAATAAAGCAGACACATCAAGCCTCAGTGAAGGCCTCTTGTACATTAAATCATGCACCTAAGTCCAGAGATACCACAAATTACAGCCGAATACGATTATTACTGTACAAAACATTAAGAAGTGCACGCATTAAAAATACATTACAAAATACTTTAATATACTAGACATATATCTATCACTGCCAACTTCACCAAACGTGCCTATGACATCTTAGCTTGCTCCGTCATTGGAGGAGACTTATAAGGGAAAGTACAACAGATAATTAAAGAATAGACACAACTTCATCTCTTTTAAATCTCTTAACCTTCTACACAACACACACCAAACCATTTATATATCCTACCATCTAATAACAATAAATCATATTTTATTGTTTTGTCTCTTCTATACGTCTAACTACTATAATCACGTATCAAACACGCAACGCTGTCAATTATCCAACAATATCATCAAAGCGATCGATCATACACCAAGAAGCAAAATAAAGGCGGTAAGCTGGCAGAAACGTTAGCGAGCCGGGCGAAATGCTTAGCGGTATTTCGTCTACCGTTACGTTCTGAGTTCAAATTCCGCCGAGGTCGACTTTGCCTTTTATCCTTTCGGGGTCGATAAATTAAATACCAGTTACGTACTGGGGGTCGATGTAATCGACTTAATCCTTTTGTCTGTCTTTGTTTGTCCCCTCTATGTTTAGCCCCTTGTGGGCAATAAAGACATAAGAAGCAAAATGAAAACACGTTTACAAGCTTGAAAACGAAGGCGATGGAGCGCCTCAGCGACAAACAATGAGTGTAGTATATACATTTAACAAAATAATTGTAGGGTGTTGAATTATTTGTTCATCTGTCGTCGTCGGCGATGAACAAGGACATTCGATGGGAGAAGAAGATGGGGCACGGTGTGTCCAGTTGTGGCCAATCAGTCCGATACGTGCTCGGAAGGCCCTGCTGCAGGTCGGGCACTGGTGGTCTGCTGGGACTGAAGAGGAGGAGAGGCCTCTGGACTTGCGTAGTTCGCGTTTTCTTCGTTCCTCTGCAATCCACTTCTGTTCGTAGGACGTCGGACCTCTGTAGGTACATTTTCGCCAAGCAGGGTGAGCTTGTGAGCAGGGTGTCGGGATTGATCTCAAAGCTTTTCAGTGAGGTTTTGCATGTATCCTTGGAACACTTCTGTCCGCCTTACGTTCGCTTGTCTTCTGCTAGTTCGCTGTAAAATAGTCTTTTGAGGAGTCACGTGTCAGGCGTTTGAACAAGGTAGCTTACACACCTGACTTGCACTCGAAAGAGCCTATAAGATTATATAAAAATTATATTTATCAAAATCTAGTGATACTCCAACGCACAACCACTAAACACACAAGAAATTAAACTCAACATCTAGAAAATAAACAAGGAATAAATAAACAGAAATGCCAAAGAAAGATGACGCTGGCATGGCTGTGTGGCTAAGATGCTCGCTTTGTAACCGAGCAGTTTAGGGTTCAGTTTCATTGCGTGGCACCTTGGGAAAATGTGTTATACTATAGCCCTGCGCTGACCAATGCCTTGTGTGTGGATTTGGTAGATGGAAAATTGTATGGAAGCCCGCATATACATGTGTGTGTATCTCTGTTTTTTGACACCCACCACCGCTACCACTGCTTGAGTCGGTGCTGGGCTGCTTATGTCTCCGTTCGGCAAAAAAGACCGATAAACTAAGAACCGGACTGAAAGATATGTACTTCGAACGATTTGTTCGACTAAACCCTTCAGAGCGATGCCCAATTCAATGAACTAAAATAAGTAAGCAGAAAAGAAAGAAAAGGAAAAGAAAGAAAAAGAAAAGAAAAAACAAAATAACGTTTGTATAGAACAGAAGATTTTCCCAAAATCGACCGCGATTGACCTGCAAAAAAAACAAAAAAAAAACAGACATAAAAGGTAGGATCTGAGCCTGTCTCCCATAATTTTGACACATTCCACACAAATTACGACCACGTACCTTATTTCTATCAGACACTGCAAGAACAATAAAAAAAAATTACAAAGAATGCTTCTGAATTCAATGAGATCACAAACAATAATGGCGAAAAATAACTTCCGATCCAGGCTCTCACTGTCTGATGCAGTTAAAAGTCATATCCAGGGCTATTGACGTGCCAGTACAACCCTGCTCAGTTAAAGCAGAAAAAGGATACACTAAAATAACTTCTAGCTGTTGGAGCAATGTGTAAAACAAAACTTACAATGTGGAACCACTTGTTTTAGACAATATATATTTGCTGACAGTGAAGGCAACATGTCGCGAGTTCTTTGAGGCGATAAATATTTTAGTTGCCGACAATTGTATCAATAAACTTATCCGATATTATACGCATTGCATTAGTTCTCCATATTACAGTGGTATATCCAACTGTTTCGTTTTATTTAATTACAGTGGGAGAGATTTTTTTTTAATATATTTACTTTGCAGTTATAAAATTTCAAACTACGTTTTTTTTATATTTCGTAACATTAATAGCAGTGGCCGTGATGGCGGAGGTGATGGGTGGAATTCTAAACTGTGTACATCAGATACAATAATTTATCTTAGATATTTTGTTCTTGTCTTTTTTTTTTTCGGAATGGTTGCATTTTTACCTTTTACTTATTTGCCATTGAACTACGGCCATGGTGGGGCACCACCTTGAAAGATTTTGGTCGAATAGATCGACCCTAGTACTCATTTATTTTTAACATGGTAACTGATTCTATATGGGAATATAGAACCAAAACAATGGAATCCCACACTTCATAGCGTACTGTTATCTTAACTTGCTCCTGAACAATCAAACGACCAGCAATCGGGAAAATAAGAAATAAGACAATAAGAAAAAAATCTCCATTAGTGATGTCTGTTTAAAAAATGCTTTCGTTGTGACTTCAGAGATACTAAAAATTCTATAAGCAATTTCTAATGCCTAGTTACTTTCCACCTACCCTGTATAATTGGAAATATTAATCTATTTTTGCAACAATGTTCTGTTACAGAGAAATAATCTCAGCATGACGAGTCAATATTTTTCTGTAGCTACAGTTAACACGTATTTGCGTTTCAGCATTTATTTGAGAATGTTCGCACGCCATGTGTGTTAGCGTATGTTGAAATAGAACAGACGAGAGAGACTGAAAGAAAGATAGATAGACATTAAGTCAGAGAAGTTTAAAAAGTAAACAGTAAATTAGATTAGAGACAAAATTCCCGTTCTCACACATTAATCAACCTGAAAACACTTTTAAGTTGAATTAATGATGCTTTGATTAAAATAGGTTAACTATGCGACACAGAAATATGTTACATCCGGAGCTTCTATCTGTTAAGAATTTCCAAAGGCCAAACAGTCAGTAATTAATATGAACCATATTTCATCAAATATTGGACTACTAACAAAACAAAACACACACACACACACACAGAAACACATCTGGCACATACACATTCTTATGAAACACACATACACACACACGCGCGCGCTATTATAAGAAACACACACATAAGCACCTATATACGTATAGGTAAATAGATAGATAGACATTCAGACAGACAAACAAACCAATAAATAGATGCAAAAGGCAAAACGAAAATGGCAACTTGTTTCTCTCTCTCACTCGCTCTCTCTCTCTCTCTCTCTCTCTCTCTCTCTCTCTCTCTCTCTCTCTCTCTCTCTCCTTCGCTCTTTTTCACTCTATCCCCCTCTCTCCGTCCTTCTTTCTCCCTCCCCCACTCCTTCTCTCTCTCTCTCTCTCTCTCTCTCTCTCTCTCTCTCTCTCTCTCTCTCTCTCTCTCTCTCTCTGTTTTTAATCATAATATATGTAAAATTTCGAAATATCGTGACTTTACAGTTTACAGAAGCGCATTTATCTGATGGCCTCACTCTCATGATGTGTGAAAGAGCGTTTTCCAAATATTGCACTTCTTAGAATCAATGTCTTAAAATCAATGTCTCGCTACCACGATTGATAATTGAGTTAACGATTATTCGCAGATTCATTCTTAAGACGTGGAGATAGGTTCAGACGCAAAATATGCTAATCGCTGTAGTGTATATCGTAGCAGAATAACTTCATTTTACGACGACAGTGTGTACAACACACTTGACTCATTGGCACACAGCATCCTGAGACACCGGTGTTTCAACATGTTGTGCCTCATCAGCCAGAAGTAACCGAAAGTCTGAGCCTAGAGAAGCCACCAGCTTTGTTTTTACTTTCAACGACCAAATTGCTTGCTGAGCGGTATTTATATC
>NC_142937.1:14506000-14536000 GCF_046866305.1 Octopus bimaculoides
TCAGTTACACAAGAAAACTTGTTAGTTGATTTTTCTTAAAAATATAGTTAGTTGATTATATCTGGAGTAAGAGTAAAAGCACGGTACAAGGAAGCAAACCACTAAATTCTGAACCTAAAACACCAATAAAAATAAGCATAATGATGGCACATAAGTCAAATAAGTTGAACAAGTATAAAGATTGTGTATCATTCAACCATCGCTAATATGTCCGTCAACAGGAAACTTCATATATAAATTTTATTTAAAATCTTTGATTGGATGTCAGATCCAGATTGAATAGAGCAATGTAAGCAACAAGTATTTGCGATATAAGAACAGGCCATCGCTATTAGATATATAAGGTAAAATATGGACGATAACTGTTGCTTGAGTGGTGCATTTCCTGAAAGAATACGCCATAAGTATCATAATATCCTGTACTCCTTCAGACAAAATATACGTGAAGACACAACAACGTTGCAAATTTGATTGCATATGGCCATCCATCCAGATATAACTCCCCGAGAAATTGTCGAATGGCTCACAAAAATTAAAACATCTCAATCCCACAACATGACAAAACATTAAACCTAAAAACCTACAAAATCCGTAACCTATTTACAAGTTTTAGCACCAATATTATTGCAATGAATGAATGGTTAATGGAAAAAATAAAAGCATCAAATACTCTGAAGAACAGAAAAAGTATGGAGATCAATATAAATGTAAAGAGTTTAAGATTAGTACTGATCACAAAAAAAACAAAACGTAAGCGTATCCAGTGGAAAAAGAAAGAATATAAAAATAATAAAATTATTACCAGGCTTCTGACAGTATTCCCTTAATCTAGAATCATTATTCATGAGTAAAATCGTAACAACAAGAAATAGTAAATTTAGTTACGCATAAACAGAATACAATATTACAAATAAAAAAGAAAGCAAAAGTTGTAAAATCAAATCTGAACCCTATAAGGAAAGGAGATACGTAGTTGCTTCCTTCCGCCTTCATGGCTTTTATTGTTGACATCTTTAACCAACATGAGCAACTAAATTAGACTTGGATACAAATCATATGTAATGTTATGCTTCATATGGTGGACAATAAGGCACACTTATTTTGAGTTATACAACTGCAGTCGGTAAATTTCCATGGAATTCTTTGTGATAAAAAGCACCAAAATCACTTTGAAGATAAGGAAGTCTGCATAAACTAGCAATGTCCGTATTTGATAATGAAACAGTGATACGAGAATTAAACTAATGATAGGCGTATAAATATTTACAATTTGATTACATAAGCACGCACATAAATGAAAGAAAATGTTAGCAGCATCAGATTAATAATTAAACTGAATTTAAAACAACGAAAACTAGAAGGCATTCGTTCTCAATACCCTAGATATTTGGGTAGTTCGTGCAGTTATAACTTTATGAACTTGAAGCTAAGTGAAATAGCAAGACTAGACAGAAAACCAAGTAAAAATAAGGATTGCATTTATAATACATCAACCAAAATGACACATAATGATTATATTTACCACGAAGAGAGATAGAAACGTTGTCTTAAGCTACTGTAAAAATATCTACTATAGGACAAAAATATCTGGTAAAGGATAAAAAGAATCTAATACGAGCAGCTAGAATGTTCAAAACAAACAAAAAAAATACTGTTTTCAACGAAGCCAATAAAAACAGAAGAGGGGCTGACGTAGCAGACAGCTGCAAAGAGGTTGGCGAAACAACAACAGAATCATTTTAAAAGACTGAAATCTAAAGTAAAAAATGTATCTACAAAATGTCCAAAGGAAATTCTCCACTTTAAGCAAAGTGGAATTGAATATGATAAAGCAGAAAACAACTCAAAGGTGCCTGGGCTACCCAAATCACCGAGTTGAGATGGTGGAATAGCTTTGCTCTTGGCATTAAAACAGTACCCAAGACATATAATGACGTAAAGTAGAAAAATTATCTGTAGGAAACGAGATGAAGCAATCAATTGCACAATTTCTGAATGTGTGTGTGTGTGTGTGTGTGTGTGTGTGTGTGTGTGTGTGTGTGTGTGTGTGTGTGTGTGTGTGTGTGTGTGTGTGTGTGTATGGGAAAAAGCTTGACTGATATCGAGGTTTTATACACTAGAAACCGCTAATATGTTTAAGAGTTGATATCATATGCAAAGTTGTTGATTTTGTAATCAGGCAATAGGCAATATAACTTCGTCGTCAAATAATGCTTGGGCACGGAACAAATGATGCTTACTAGGATCAGTATATCCATGAATGGGTATATGTGTATGCGTATACAGGCATGTATGTTTGGTATAAATATATATAGAGAGAGACTGTTGATTAACAGCCCAGTCAAGATGGTATTTTCTTCATCTCCTACTCTTGTATTTGCACACATCTACAAAATGACTTTCTAAAATGAACTTCCATTATGCAGCTGGGGAGTACATTCTCATTGCACATCTTATGTGGTGTTCTCACTACATAAATAAATGAAGTTTGTACGAAACGTACGTACTGCTATAACCTAATGAATTTTTGTTGCTTTTCTTCAAATTTTATTCACCAAATCTCTTGATTTTGTTTTTGGTTTTTACCCTACCAAATTCTGGTGCCTCAAACATTTTAAGTATCACATTTAATCTTTTGATTAAATCTATATTATTAGGTAGAGAGAGAGAGAGAGAGAGAGAGAGAGAGAGAGAGAGAGAGACAGACAGACAGACAGAGAGAGAGAGACAGAGACAGAGACAGAGACAGAGAGACAGAGAGACAAAGAGACAGAGAGATTACATTGCATTAGATCATGTCACGTAATATTATTATTTCCGTTGATTAAAAAATTTTAAAATGTAATTTTATGAAACGTAGAACATAACAAATTCACGGACGGGATGGTAAGACTGAAACTTGGAAAACTTTTTCTCCAGAAACATAATCTTTCACATTTGAAAGTATAAATGTGAAGAAATTGTCGAATAACATTAAGGCATAAAAAATTACGACCTGTTAAACGGTGCGTTTATTCCGAAACTCTGCCGTTTTAAATTTTGATTTTTTGCCGCAGTTTTCCTTTCAAGCAACTTGTTGATAACTTGGGTCTGTTTTAATATGTGAATAACAAGGCTCATTCTGCTTAAGCTAAGATACAAAAGCTGAAGTTAGAAAGAGAATACTACACTGGGACAGATAGAAAAGAAGCAGGCAGGTGCAAGACATTATAAGTTATGCCTTTTAACCGATATATATATATACATATATATGAAAAAGAAGTTTCAAAACGCCACTATATAAGATAAATTTTAATTTTCTAAGAGATTTTACATGTTTCGGTTCTTGAAAAAAACGAACCTTATCAAAAATATATATTTTTCAAAGTGTAATAAGAGAAAAGTTCATAATTATTTCTTACTAGTTTCAACAGAGTCCAGGTGGAAGTGTTTTATGTGTGGGAACATAATGGCTGCCTTGTGTCACCTACACTTTTTATAAATATATATATATAAAAATATATATATATACATACATACATACATACATACATACATACATACATACATACATATATTTAAATCAAAAAGCAAATTCAAATAATAAAAACCACTACAAACAGAACAAAATTACAAGAGACATTCACTATTAATTAACATTATTTAATTAAACAGTTATAATTATTGCGTAAAAAAGAGGAGAGCGAGGAAAAACGCTACAAAGAATATGGTTTAGGTTCACAGGTTCGACCTCTGATCATGTGTTTGCGCGCGTGGGTGCGTGTGTGTTTATGTGTTTATACATTCATTATGCATGTAGTCTTTGAACAAGACTCTTATATATAGAATGTACACACAAGGAAAATCGTGTACTCACGCTATCTGGATTGTAACTAATATATAATCAGTTTTTTTTGTTAGTTATTGTTTTAGACAAATTTTGTTTCAAACTTTTAACAAAACAAGTTTGCAAATAAATCACTGCCTTAAAAAATGCTTTACAAATAAATCATTGTTTTAATAAATAAAATTCACTAATAAATCATTCTGAATTTCGAAAGAAATTAGATATGCAAGTTTCAGTTTCACATTCTTCACCTCACTGTCTTTTCACTTTATTATTCCGTCACCAGCTGCTTTTTAAAAACAAAACTTGAAGCTTACCAGTTCCAATTGAAATTTTTCAAAATGAGAAATAAGCGGTCCGATAAATTGTGCGGAGCGCAAAAATATGTGTAACTTTTTCATTATTTCGACTTTGAAAAGTATTTTGAGATTTTGGAAATTTGGCACATGATTTTTTTTGTTTGTTTGTTTGTTTCTAAATAAAATCGAAAAGTAATAATCATAATCTTCTATGTATAAAACGTATAAACGCGCAGAAATTATCGATGTATTTTGGAATAACATGTCATGGCCGGTCAAGTGTTCCGCAACGGTAAAGTTGGAAACGATTCAAAGACAAATCAATCCTTCAAATTAATTAAATAATCTGTCCATCAATTTGGTATGAAATACGACGAACAAACACAAAATGTATCCTGCCACCAATATTGATACCGTTTTAGTTAACCTAAGTATCAGCCTCTTGTTACAAAAGTCTACGTATACACGGGTACATATACACAAGCCAGACTACTAAAACCCAGTGTCTATCGATGGCTCGAAGCAGTCCCGACAGTCTGATGATTCGAAATGGCTACCTTCTACACTGTGATTACACGAATTCAACAACTAGATGAACCCATTGCTCAATCAAGCGACTGCAGGTACGAATTTTCCGGAAACCGCGTAGAAAAAAGTGGATGCCATCAATGCCTTGTTTTGAGATTTGTACTTCCCTGGAAACGAGTTTATAGAACAACATGGATCAGCGTAACATCTTTTGGCGTAACGCAGAGGAGAATTTGTGACGTAAACCTTCTACACTATATGCCGCGATATGTTTGTTCGATGAACGCAAATGTTTCCATGACACTTTCATGCATGGTCTTTTGCTCACTAAGAACACTAAACTGTCTAATAATATGTCGTGATCTAAATCTTGTGCTTCGCTGATGTCATTTCTTTTAAGAATAGTAGTAACTTTTCTTGTAAAATTGAGTCAGAGACAAGAATCTCCTGACCATTCCCTTGTGAAAAACATAAGAATACAGTTCGGTTGAGTTATTTATGTTTCGCTAGAATCGTGGATTTTCTTTCTAACGTGTCACCGTCTTGCTTTCTTGAAGCCGGTTACTCTTGTTTTTCCAACGTTGTATTCATGTACAATCTTTAACGAATTACTGCAACAGTAAGGTGCTTTAAAATATTATTTTGCGTTTGATTATTCAATGGCATTCGCAAAGATATAGTAACTGCAATAGATTCAGTACGGTATCAGATACGCATTCGAAACAAGATCTAAAAGTGAATTCTTCCACGAATGAAGATATTAGTTTGACTTAAAATCCTTCAGCGTGTTAGTTATTTCTACATGATAAAATTATCATAACACTTTTGTTGCCATATTTCTTCCAATTCATTTTGAAAAAAAAAAAACAGAAAGAATTTAGCCAAATTACTTTGTCGTTATTAAGCTTTGTTTGGAACACAAATTAAAATGAAATTTTCATGGAATTTTTTAATTTAGATTACTTTAAATAAAGAATGGAGAATCTCCGAATGTGTTTTTTCTTATTTATAAATTTTTAGGCATATTTTGCTGTCGGTTTTGTTTTTAATGCTGTTCAGGATGTGTGGAGGTGTAGTAGCAGTGGCACTGTCATAAACGAGAGAGCAACATTTATTGTGGGGTTTTTTTCAGCTTTGTAGGCAGGTCACCAGTTGATGGGGGTTGTAGTATTTTCTAACCTTGAAGAGAAGGGCTAGATTTGGGGATGCAGTCCTGGCTACGTTAAGGATGAGATCTATTTTCACCAGGAGAGGTCTTCGGTGATTGTGAAGCTTAACATCTGGAGCGACTGTCGTGATTCTAGTTGTGTGCTGCTCATATTCAAGGGGGATGTGGTACAATAATGTTTCCATGACATGAGTAGAGTCTGTGTTTTTTGACATTTCCAGATTTTCATCCTTTATCATTAAGGACAAGTATCTTGAGTTTCAGCGATTAAAATTTGTCAGAAAAATGGTTGATGGAACTAACTTAGATAAACTTTGCATTATGTTTCTTTTAAATGGAAGTGTATGAAGTTTCTAGCAATGTTTAAATAGAAAGTTGTGCTGCCTTCAAAGAAGAAAAGTAAAGGAAATTCTATGCTGATAAGGATATTTAAAATCACATTGTTATTCTTTGGGAAGTAGATAGAGTATATTCTGACTCAACATCCTGAAATGTTACTGAAGAGAAAAATCCACTTCTGTGTTCACCACAAAATAAATACGCCTACACTTCCAATAGGTTGTTTCTAGTGCAACGAAAGCAAGGATATGGCAGTCTGACGGCAAAAGACTAAAATTCTTAATTCTTCAGGAAAGAAAAAGCTACTGCAACAGCTAAGAAAGTTGAAAACTGTTGAAAGCATAACATTTTCTAGAAGAACCATCACAAAAATTTTTTATATGCTGGTTCTGTCATTTAAAACAGTAAAGAAAACATTAAGGATAGTTTGCTAGTTTTGGCTGAGTATGGTAACTGTGATGGTTAGTTTCAGAAAATTCTCTAGGATGATGAATTCATAACTGAGTTTTCTAGTGATGCTCCAGATGTGGAGCTGGAGACAGATTCTACATTGAGTATATCTCAGCGACTGTGAAGAATGAATAAGCTGGAATTATGAATGAGATGCACAGGTGTAAGTGAGCTTAAAAGATGGAGCAGTTAATCACTACCTCAGGATACCTAAAACTGTTAGAGAGCGGATTACTTCCAAACTTGCAAAAATTATTTCCAGGAATAAAATTTTAAAACATACATATTTTAGTGACACAATGCTTGTACACATACTGCAAAAGTAACAAAATCGGTTAAAGAAAAATGCACTGAGGAAAATCAAGCTATGCTTACTTGCATGAATGCGCACATATTTTGCAAAGGATCAGAGGATTTGCACACAATCACAATACAAATTTTTTGCATGTCTGCAGCAACAGAATTAGAGGGATTGTCGATAGGCAATGAGGTGTTCTATGACTGAAAGAAAAAGTCACCCACTATTTATCGTTGTTTGGGTGAAGAGGAAAGTTCCAAGATTCGATTTGAATATTTTTGCGCCCAAAGTTCATAAAATTCAAGAATGGTGGACAAAAACCAAGGAGATTTCAAGGAAACGAGCGATAAGCAACAAGTTGAAAGTCATTTTCAGCCAATGGTATCAGCATTACTCTTAATTGAATTAGTTGCTTCCTCACATTAAATTCTCAGGGCGGTGGACATCAGACTATCAATAGTTTAGAAGATACTCAGCTGCTACATGCACACACACACACACACAGACACACACACACACACACACACACACACACACACACACACATACACACACACGCAAAAATACACACACACACGTGTATATATATATATCTATATCTATATATATATATATATATATATATATATATATATATATATATATATATATACATGCATGTATGTATGTATTAGTGTTTGTTTTTATGTCAGATTATGATAAAAACAATCTAACACGTGAAATTTAATAATAACTAAATAATTTTTTTTGTAGAGTACATATTTATTGCATTTTTACAAGAGAGGTGACAGTAATTTCGAAGTTTCAGCCTGCTTGCCTTCATCGGACTATCTAGAGACTAGTACATATACATACATACACACACACGCACACACACACACAGACATATATATATATATATATATATATATATATATATATATATATATATATATATATATAGATAAATATATATATATACATATATATATATATATACATATATATATATATATATACATATATATATATATATATATATATATATACATACACATACATACCTACATACATAATACATACATATATATATATATATATATATATATATATATATATATATATATATATATATATATATATATGTATATATATATACACTGTGTGTCTGTGTGCGTGTGTGTGTGTGCGTGTGTGTGTGTGTGTCTGTGTACCTCTATCTTTGCACATCATATTCAGATAAATTTTATTATTTCTATATATGTATCTAGAAGCGTTTCTCTTACGTTGATAATATCCTTGGGAAAAACAAAAAGCTATCATGCAACAACTTCCGATAGTGTGTGTACCCACTCCTGAAAGAACTTTTTACTCCCATGCTTACGTAAAGCATCTTTTTCTCTTCTTTCTTTATTTCATATAAAAATATTTGTAAACCATATGACATGTGGCTCATATTTCATGAGAACAAGGAAAACCCTGAAAGAACGCTTGATTTGCATGATTTAGCATCCACAGCCCTCATAAGCTACATACAACATTTAAAACAAATAGGAAGGATGCATTGCATAATGTCGGGACTTTATGTCAGAAAAAAAAAAACTTATAACTCATTTGTTTCTCATTTCTTCCTGATGCTTTCTGCTCTCTCAGCAATCACCCGTTTATTACATATTAAACCAAGTCTTAGATTTACAGCAGTAGATTAAAAAGGTTATGAGAATGTGTAAATGTTATGCCTTTTTTTATACATAAGTGAATTTTCTGCAGCTGAATAAAATAACTACATGCTTCGCAGTACACATTACCCATTGGGAACTTAACCTCCAATTTAAGGGGTCCATGACGTAAATATTTATATCCATGATTACGCTAAGGAAAAACTAGTGGGGTCATGAAATCGAAAAAATTTCTGTAGCTGGTGATGTTAGTATGGTGGTGGTGGTGGTGGTGGTGGTGGTGGTGGTGGTGATGGTGGTGGTGGTCGTGGTGGTGATGGTGGTGGTGGTGGTGGTGGTGGTGGTGGTGGTGGTGGTGGTGGTGGTGGTAGCGCTGGTGGTGTTGAGGTGGTTGTGTCAACGGCAGAAGTGTTTGTCTTATTGTGAATCTCCTATTCAACCTGTTGGGTATATTTTCAAGGGCGATGCTTCTTTCTTTCTTTTTTTTTTCTAAATTCTTTCTCTCCCCACCCCATTCCCTGGCGAAGATGCTTCCTGGCGAGCCACTCAACTTAACCTCTTTGCACAAGTCGGAGAAGTCTATGGAAGTGAACGTATTTGTGAGTATGTTTGCAGTCTGGTAGACTAACTCAAGGAGACTCACTTTAGATTGTGGTGGTGTTGACAATTGTGTCCTCCTGGGCAGTGTGGCATTTGTATTTGCTGCTGTTGCGTCGGCACCCTTATTTCCATTGCGGCGAACATAAAGACTTTAGATGGTTTGTGTTACCGCGTATGTGACACACTAACATTCTACCCTCAAGCACCACCAGGTGTTGCAAACCAACTTTCAGATTGATCAGGTAAAGGATAATTTCCAAACGTTCTTGATATGTCTGGACCTATAGCTCATTTCGTGGACTTGGAAGTTATGTGTGTGTGTGTGTCTTGAATAAATATAATATGTGACAATTAGTTTGTTGTCATAATAAAACTCAGAGTTTCGGATGCCAGGGCTGAAGTCTGCTCTGGTACCTCATCAGTTATAGCGTTTGTTTTAATAATTTATGAGATGCCGGAGCTGACTTCAGCCCCGGCATCCAAAACTCCGAATTTTATTATGAAAACCAACAAATTGTCACATATTATATATATATATATATATATATATATATATATATATATATACCATTATACTATTTACTAGTTATTCTTTTTGTATTTTTGTATTTTATTGATTTTTTGAGTAAGGTTTTTGTAATATATTTGTTTTCTGGAGGGTGTGAGTTGAATTCTTCTTGGTTGAATTATTTAATAGTGGTTTTTCTTTAAATTATATATATATATATTAAATTATTGATACAGAAGAGAGACTGTATTGAAACTTTTATTAAGCACAACAATCGTTTTGGCTTACTTCTGCACTGCTTCTTAATGGGTGGGGAACGAATGCATCCATAGTGCAGAAGAAACCTCCACAGGTTACATAAAAGGTTTCAGTATTATAAGATGAACTGCTAAAAGTGAACTGCTACAAACACAAGTATGGTACCCGCATCATCCTGCCACAGATAGTAGCGACATGTACACCTTATAATACTGATGCCTTTTTTGTAACTTGTGGAGGTTTTTCTGCACTATGGGTGCATTTGGCTCCATTATATCGCTCCCCACTCACTAGGAAGCAGTGCATAAATAAGACGAAACGATTGTTGTGCCTAATAGATCTTCCAGTACACTCTCTCTTCCGCATTAATCATTTAAAATATACAAAATATGCACTGAGGAATTCCATACGCAGATACTGCGACAAAAGTGTTGTACTTTCATGACGTATATATTTCTGCTTTTAGGATGTAAAATTGCGAATTAGCCACCCATATTATATATAGTTTTCATTTTTACTGGTTATGAAATCAGCGTATGATTTCAACGGAAATTTTATAAGCTGACATGGCGAGCTGAGTTTAACCCTAGGCACAGTGTGAGCCACCGATGAGCATTAAGATGCGTTAAGCATCAAAATGAGAAATGATCGGTGATCTGGCTATATCAGCGACCGTAGCTATATTTGTCTCCCTTGTCAGTCATTAAGATAATGCTTCTGTGGCCATTGAGTTGTTTTGACTTTTATTTCTAGCAATACTGGTGCTGACAAGTGCCCTTTGTCATTTTATTCACGTACATACACACATATACACGCACACACACACACACACACACACACACACACACACACACGGATATACATATATGCATACGCACCCAAGCATGGATGGATGGGTGGACGGACGGATGGACGTATAGTACATATCCTCTTTACTGCACCAAAACTTTTCCGCATGAAACCTGTATAGAAACTAAAACAACTGAACTGGCATTGTTCCTACACGACAGTTGGATAACATTAGTAACATGAGTCACATAAATTTGTTACCAGTCTTTCGTGTAAAGTCTGCAAATATAATTTGCGACGAAAATGTAAAGACTACATATAATGCTCTGCATGATGGGTAGAGGTTGTCACGATGCAACTCACTAACATTTTAATGTGTATCACACCAATATATACGACTGTATATATGCACACACATAAACATATACCAGCTTACATATTTTAACACACATACAACTATATATATATGTGTGTGTGTGTGTGTGTGTGTGTGTGTGTGTGTGTGTGTGTGTTAATCTATGCAGTGGATGACTGACATATATTAAATAGGCCTCAGAAGATTCAAAAATAAAGTGAAACTCAGTGTCGTTTGAACTCATAACGTAAAATTATATAACTAAAGTGCCTAAGGGAATTTAACCAGCGGTGTACTGACATTGCTATCTATTCTTTCTTGTTAAAGGGAATGACATATTAACGATTAACATCTGGAATAAATCCAGCGTAGTAAGAATGTCGTCTCCTCTTCCGTAATGGATTAACTAATTCACTAATAATAGATTGAATGTCGAACAATTAACAGCAATCAACTAAATTGCATTCTCTCCTTTATAGATAAACATCTCGGTTGCTATGGTTATTCTGCAAGTCACTTGATTTTCTGTAGTTCTCTCTTTTGATAAATCATGTATTTTCACTGCGAGTTGCAATGCTATATATATATATATGTATATATTTATATATGTATATATATATGTATATGTATATGTATGTATGTATGTATGCATGCATGTATGTATGTATGTATGTATGTATGTATGTATGTATGTATGTATGTATGTATGTATGAGTGTGTGTGTGTGTGTGTGAGAGAGGTAAAGAGAAAATAGAATTCGCGAGATTCTTTATTTTTCACGACGATCGTTTCGACCCATCATGCACTGATGCCTCGTGAGTGAGACGCTGTACAAAAAGTGACGGTGCATTATAGGTGCAGATGTATCAAAAGGTATCTGTTTTTTAATCTCCGTTTCACTAATTTCGATTAAAATTCATTTGGTGGTTGTAGTTCGCTACCGCTTTCAGTGGAAATGGAAATCACTATCTCCTGATCGTGCATGCAACTTCCTAACCACCGGATCATGCGCCTTAACTGTGTATACACACACAGACACACACATACACACACACATACACACATACATACATACATACATACATACATACATACATACATACATACATGTATTTGAATGTGTATTTACTCACGCTAAACTTTTTAAATTTGAATATCTGAAAATGGTTTTTATGATATATTTTATTAAGAGGTATTAGGTCATATTATATGAAGGAATATTATGTTGTATCATATTAAGGGATAATTTGTAATATATTAAATATTATTATGTAATATACTAATGGTATTATGTTATATATTAAATTGTATTATACCAAAGGATTTCGTGAATTACAGAATATCTAAATGTAGAGACAATTGTAATGCACTCAAATATGAATGTCGGATGTTTCAGTTGTGCGTTTTTAAATGTTCGTAAATATTTGAAAGAACGGGTTGTCATTATGAGAAGTGGAAGGGAAAATGTAGTTTGTTAGTTTGTGAACATCCTTCTCTGGATTATTGATAATTGATTATTGATTATTGCTTATGGGTGGAAATCACAGATACAAGTTTGACAAGGGTGAATCAAAAAGGAATGCAATTTTTATTTGCATCGCTTTTTAATTTACCTTTGTATATTTGAGTGTATGTGGTACACACCGTTATTTTGACATTGCATTTAAAAGGTTAACGGTTCACAGTCTCAAGTTCTATTCTCATTACATCCTCTCAATCAGTGGTTTCCAACGTGGTCCCTAGGGCCCAACGGTGGTCCCCAGAGAATTTCTAGTGGTCCCCAGAGAATTCGTAGCCATAAAAGAATTGAAGCCATATCAGGTCTACACAATATTGTTCAATAATAAAGACACTGTTAGTTAATCATAATTTATATGAAGACAGAATAATGATAAGAAAACAAAATTCAATAATTATTCCACAAGAATCAATAATGTATAATATATAATCAATAATATATTACAATCAAGAATTACATAATTTAAATTTTACAATCACCACTGTTTCATAATAAATTTGATATTTTTAATAGATCACTACACAATATTGTTTAATAATAAATTTGATACATTTAATTTGCAGAAATAAAGTATTATTTTTATTTTTGTTAAGATCAGTTGTAATAATGTTTGAATCAACTGCCAAAAAGCAAAACTGAGGAACTACAAAGAAGATTTTATCGTGTTTGGTTTTGTATCTGTAGACTCAAAACTTATGTGTCTTGAATGTGATGCCATCATGACAAATCATTCCATGAAGAAAGTTAATCTGGGACAGCACCAGAAATTAAGGCATCACATCAAAATATTTTTCGACACGTAGAAGCAAGCATCATTTCTTTCCCTATCACATGGATGGTGGAATCTGCATTTTCAGCTGTTGTAGATATTTTAAGTAGAAAAAGAAGTAAATTAGATGTTAACAGCAGAGGAACTATCAGACTAAGACTAAATGAGTTCATTAAAATTGATTATGATATCTTGTGTCAGAAACACCAATATCAAGCTAGTCACTAGCTGAATGGACTAAAAAGGAACGACTTTATGAAAAATGATTTTAACATCTTGCGTTTATCTTTGTTTACTAAAATAAATTTTAAATTTTATCTTTGGTTTGCTAAAATAAATTTTAAAGTGTAAATAGACTATTTTGTCTTTTCATTAAGTATTTTAGTGTGAAAATAGAACAGCATAAAATAAAAGTAGAAGTGGTCCCTAGAGATTTTTTCAAGTAAAAAATGGTCCCTGGGCTGAAAAAAGTTGGGAACCACTGCTCTAAATTAATGAACTTTGTAATACTTAGCTTAGTCATTAGACTGAGGCCTGCTGGGCCACAGTCTTGAAGAATTTTTAGTCGAATGAATCGACCCCAGTCCCTATTTTCTAAGCATGGTACTTACTTAATCGATCTTTTTTGCCGAACCACTGGATTAAGGGGACGTAAACACGCTAACAGTGGTCGTCAAGCGGTGGTGGGGGACAAAGAAAGCCTCAAAAACACACGCACATTCACTCACACACACACATTTATATAAGATATGAAATACTTCTTTCAGTTTCCGTCTGCAAAATCCAATCACAAGGCTTAGGTTTTAAATTAAGCCAACATTTATGAGGAAAGTAGATAGCCGATTACCATTGATCTCAGTACTTTACTGCTACTTTATTTGATAGACCCTAAAAGAATGAAAGTCTAACTTCGAGAGATTTGAACTCAGATTTTAAATAGTTGCAACATATACTACAACTCACTTTGCCTGACGTTTAACGAGTCTGCAAACCCACCACCCTTTTTTCAACTCTGAAAATTAAAATGCCAAACAGACACATGAAAGCTATGATCATATGATGAGACACCTCCAAAAGTCAGTTTCTATTCTCAAACGAATGTAATTTAATTTCACTTACGGCTGCTAACGCGTCTAAGAAAGGCATGGTTTAAGAAAACCGTATTACTCTCCACTACAAATTGTTTTCGTCACACGCCTGAATAACAATTCAACACGAGAAAATACTTTTACAGAGTGACAGTTTTCTTTTTAATAAACCTATTACAAAGCGTCGTATTTTAACTTTGAGAAACTCATTATAAAAAGTTTTAGTTACGATTTTATATAAACGCTATATACGATTAATGGCAAAGCACAAGGTCAGTTCTGTAGATAGAGTGCATAGATTTAATTGAATCGACCACATCATATTACTGAAACTTAATTTATTGTTCCTTTATCTCTCTTAGTAGAGTAGAAACAATGTGCTATTTACGTCTCATCAAGATCGTGTTGCGTAAAATGAAATAACATTTATAAAATATATAAAACTGAAACGGTACTGCCTTTAATATTTTGTCCCATTTAGCTTCTCAAAGGGATTTTTGCATTAAAAACAGAGCTTTGCGAATACCGTTTCTATACATATTATAAATATGTGTATACACCGGTATTATTGCAAGTGTGTATACTTAATTCTAACCTGGCTAACTTTCTCACAAATCAGTTAATGTTTTATTTAACAACTTCTACGCCAGAACAAGCATTTTCTGCTTGGCTTAGAACGCCCGAGGTATATGTCACTGACGAAATCAAGTCAGATCAAAACAACGTATCAGGCGTTTCACTACGTTTTGAGTGAAGCCCTGTGTTCTTAACATAAGAGTCTCTGAGACAAAATATTGCAGTTAGTGCCGCTTCACACTGATCAACCCTGCGTGAGCAGGAAGTTAACACGAAGAGGTATCATCAAATTATGCATTTAATCCACGTTATATTTTCTATTAGAGTCAGCATAAATATTTGAACTCTAATATGATTGAAATACAAAATGCTGAAGAGACAAGCATGAAAGAACGCTAATCTTGTGAGACAACACTTTAATTAGGTTTCGACAATTTCCACAATATAATTTAATGATATTTATCATTGCCAATGTTTGTGTTCATCGTGTATTTACTGTGAGGTATGCTCTTCTATGATATTGAACCAGTTCTTAAAATAGGCGACAGTTTGAGCCACATTTTACAAGATGTCTTATTAACCATAGACGATACCACGGACTTGAGCAATGAAACTAAGGGTATATTTTAGAAGACAAAAATGTTTTTTAGAAATTGTATGTGAACATTTTCTCTTATATTATGAAGTTTCGCATATTTGTTTAACATCGTTTAAAAAAAGATGCCTAGCTTGATGATTCTATTTGGGACAAAAGAAGTTTTCTTGCTGACATCATGGAAACATTTTATCACTCTGTTAAATTGGTAAATCCGTGTTTTTGGAGAGATTTAGTTCTCACACAAACACGTATGTGCATATCTATGTATGTATGATTGTATGTGTGTACGCATGTATGTATGTATGTATGTATGTATGTATGTATGTATGTATAGATAGATAGATAGATAGATAGATAGATAGATAGATAGATAGATAGATAGATAGATAGATAAACATAGCGTTGAGACGAGTGACACCGATCACGTGTGATGTATAGTTTCGACTCTGATGAAAGAAAAACAGTTTCGATCCCATAATTTCAAATTGCGTGCTCCAGTTAATTCTTATAGTAGAGGTTTACACCACACATGATACCTATTTACAACTAAGGTGATTGAGATAGAGATAGCTACAAGACTAGAAAAGAATTAACAAATGTTTTTGTTATGAACGTAGCAGACATGAATTCAGTATCCGATAACATGTTAGTGCTAATTACAAAACGTCAGCGTTGCATCTGTAATATATTTGTGCTCTAGCCTCGGAAAGAGTTAACTGTCATTCATTAATGCCATGAAGCTTAGGTTTTGAGTATTAGAAAGCAGAATTAAAATACCTGATTTCAATGTACACGTGAAAAATTTACACGCAAAACGAAATCGTTTGTTTTGGTTTCTTTATTTTACAGTGTTTGTTCATGCAGCTCCGAGAAACGATTTGTATTAAGTGCTTAAGCTGTACGATACCATTTTATTACGTCAATACCAAATTAATATCAATATAGTTGTGGCTGTTGTTGTTGCTGTTATAGCTGTTTTTAATACAGTTGTTACAAATGGAAAGTAAAGCCTTATTGTTGGAGATCCTATCATCTAACTAATGAATCCCTTTTCAGTTCTATATTACTGCTGCTGCTTGCAGCAATAAGTCAATTTACTCCGTAATATTTATTCACAATGAAGAAGAGTGGGTGTTTAAGAGTTCGTTTTTGTTTTTGTGTATGTGCGTGTGTGCATGTGTGTGTGTGTGTGTGTGTGTGTGTGTGTGTGTGTGTGTGTGTGTGTGTGTGTGTGTGTGTGTGTGTGTGTGTGTGTGTGTGTACGTATCTAATTTCATTATAATGCTAGAGACAGAATACATTTTATTGATAGCACGATTGATAAGCTAAATATCATATAGACTCAGCCATTAGCAGCGAGCTGCTAATGTAGTTGATTTGGTAGTGGAGAATCTGAAAGAAAATATTTCCATCAGATCTGCTCAAGGAAGCGTAGAACGCAAAGAGTAACGCATGGCACAAAAGGGAAATACTTAACAGCCAATTTTGATATATTTACTCTTGGACTTCACAATACATTCTGTCGTATATTTATGTATAATGTGCTTGTTTCGTGATTGCTATGTCATATGTTTCTAATGTGCTTTCCAGGCAGTTTTTAAGACTCTAGAAATTCGTATGGGAAATTTTGATTAGGTAGTTACTATTATATCTTGCAATTGATAAAATACATCAGTTGTTCTTTGCTGTGGATGCAATGGCTTACATAGCTGAATATCAGAGTCGCTGAAAGTAAAAGTTTAACACCTACATCTCATCAATAGCGCTGCACTGTATATCAAACAACTATGATCCATAGAAATTTATGCACACACACACACACACACACACACGCACACACACACACACCCACACACATATATACTTTATTGAAAAGCAGCAGAAATATCACAAAAACTGTTACTCAGAGTTTCACGTTTCCGTTTGTCGGACAGTTTTGTTAGAATGGAACAGAAATGACCATATAATCAAACTAGTTTAAAGGATACATCTTCTAAAATGGTTTTGATTCATTGGTCCTTTCAATTTAACGGTTTTCAACTAACGGTCTTAATGTTTTAGTCGAACAAATCGACCCCCAGGACTTATTTCTTAAGCGTAGTACTTATTTTATAGGTCTCTTTTGTTGAACCGCTAAGTTATGGGGACGTAAACAAACCAACACCAAAGTTGAAGACACTTGCTCAGAGTGCCACGCAGTGGGACTGAACATGGAACCATGTGGCTGGGAAACAAGCTTCGTACTACACAACCACGCCTGTTAAATCGGTAAATCCATGTTTTTGAAGAGATTTAGTTCTCAATAGAGATTCAGATGTCAATCCATTACGGCCGTTTCTAACGACTCCTTTAGTTGATTAATGAAAACATTACATCATTATAAAGAAACCGTTTCCTCAAGATTACAGAGCCTCGGTTTCACTAGGATGTTTAAAGAAAGCTGCAACTGCATATGGGAAATAGATACGAGGCGACGTAATAAGGGAAGTTTCTATGTGCTTGCTTAATCCGCTAGAAGCAACCATAGATGTACCCTCAAATCACATGTTTAGTCTTTCAGAATGAAAGGGTATATGGGATAATGTAGTATAAATAAAGCAAGCTTGAAGGAAAAGCAGGATGTTCACGGTTTAAATACATTTAATCATAGCTCTACATGACTAAATGCGATCAAAGTTGATTTGGACTAAGCAGCTCAAGTCGTGGTTCTGAAGAAAGCGAGGGGTAGTTGGAGAACTATAAACGTTTGTAGGTACTTAGTTACATCTTATGTAATTCTGAGTAATTACATTTTAAGTGAATACCTAATGTACTCAGTCAACATGGACACATAAGATACGCAGTTCACTGAATACTTTATGTAACGTCTATGCGATGTAGCCACCTGTGGTTATCAATGATTAATCAGATATATGATGAAAGACATTCCAGCTATCACCCTCTCACATTTTATTCATACAATTTAGCTTTTAAAGTTTGGCAGAAGAACAGCAGTTTCGGAGTAAATGAGTAAGTCGACATCATCGTCCTCCATTGTTCAGCTGGTACTTATTCTATCGAACTCGAAAGGATGAAATGCAAGTCGATCTTGTGTCCGACGTTTCTAAAAACTAATTCAAGATGTGTTTTGAAGGAGTTTTAGCTGCTACCTGAGCAGATCAAGCGAGTACAAAGAGTCATTCGTTGGCACGTACTTATTTATGTTATTGTTGTTTAGCGCTCAAATTGGATGTGTGATCACTCGACATTCCATCTGTGACCGTCATGACTTCTGCTTCAGCTATAATGTATCTGGGTCCATATTTATTAATTTATCCTGAGTGTGTTTAAATCAGGAGGAATGTTTTATATATGTCAATGTATTTGTATTGGACTCTATCGTCGCTTCGAGAAATGTGGGTTCAGCAAGATACGACTGTACAGTGTAGGATTGCGGAATACGACCATCACCCTATGGCCACCACTGTGCAGGGTCAAGGCTGAAGACTTCCAGTATCATCTTCTACCTGTCTCCATCACCTCTTTTCCCATCGCCCACGGACGTACCAAGAAAGTGTGATGATGTTGGTGTTGGTGCCTTGGTCTGCTGACCATCCAGCACGATGAACATTATAATAGTGTGCATGGTTTATGCCAGTCATCGGCAATCTTCGGCCATCGAGACATTCTCTATTGCACGCCTAACAAAAAGTTACTTTGAACTTTTTAGTTGTGCGGCCCGCCAGATGATGGGCTATGTCTCATGCAGCCTGCTTGTCGAAAAATGTTTCGTTTACTTCGTTTATATGTGTGTGTGTGTGTGTGTATCAATCTCTATTAATCTCTCTCTCTCTCGCTCTCTCTCTCGCTCTCTCTCTCTCTCTCTCTCTCTATATATATATATATATATATATATATATATATATATATTTCGCTAAATCCACAAGTTTTTAATCTCTCTCTGGTTATTTTCTCTTATTCCTGCTGAAGAGCATAGGCTCGAAACGTAAAAGACTTTCTCACTTTCCCGAGCATCAGACTAATACACCTGCTTGTTCATACACCTATCTTCGTCTTTTGTTTTTCTGTAAATTTCAACTATATATATATATATATATATATATATATATATATATATATATATATATATATATATATTTAATCATTAAAGTGGCTAGACGCAATTTAAAACCAAAAGGCACAAATACAATCGTGACTGAAAGTGAAAAAGGGTGCAATTCAGCACCAGCATTGCTAGAAATAAAAGTCAAAATAGCTGTGAAACTTAGTGCGTATGCACAGCAGGGTTCAAGTCCAACCTGCGCCAAGCAGCTTTACTCTGCGTGCTTTAGCTTCGTTACTATGGCAACAGTCCGGATACTTATTGATCAGACCACGTACGTGTGTGTGTGTAATCCTTTGCATCATAGGAACATGGTATAAAATTCTAGGGAAGAGGATGGTCGATTATATCAACTCCAATGCTTGGTCTGTTATCGACCTCGAAGAATGAAAAACAAAAATCGATCTCGGCGGAATTTGAACTTTACATATTGATTTTAAAGTTTGGCAGAAGAACAGCAGTTTCGGAGTAAATGAGTAAGTCGACATCATCGTCCTCCATTGTTCAGCTGGTACTTATTCTATCGAACTCGAAAGGATGAAATGCAAGTCGATCTTGATTGAATTTGAACTCAGAACGTAAGGACAGATGAAATGCAGTTAAGCATTTTGCTCGGTGTACTAATGATTCTGCCGGGTCATCGCCTTATATATATTGAATAATATAAAATCTGAAACTGCTGTCTCTGTTTGCGTTTACGTAAACAGATATATCTATCTAATATGTGTATGCTTGTGTTACTGTCTGAATACATGCGTGTTGTATGTTAATGTATGCGTATATATGTTAGTGTGCGACTTTTAGCGATAGGAGTTTTATAAGGGAATCGCTAAATAGCAAAATAGAACATTATGTTAGCGTCTAAAGCACACCAATGTATAAGTATACACGTACACACATATATACAACGACACACAATGGATGTCATTGACCTCATACAGAATACGATACTCTACAAAAGCTCTTTCATACATGTGCAACCTTTTATTATACACCGGATTCTGTTGTACTGTGTGATAACAAGTTGTACTGTTGTACTGTGTGATAACAAGGTGTGGCTGTGTGATAACAAGTTTGCTTCACATTTGCGGGTTCAATGCTACTGCGTGTCACCTTGAGCAAGTATCTTCATCTATAACCATGGAGCCGACCAAAGCCTTGTGAGTGGATTTGGGAAATGGAAACTGAAAGAATTGTGTGTGTGTGTGTGTGTGTGTGTGTGTGTGTGTGTGTGTGTGTGTGTGTTTGTGTCTGTGTTCGTACTTCCACCACCGCTTGACTACCGGTGTCGAAGTGTTTACGTTCCTGTAAGTTAGCAGTTCGGCAAAACTGAGCGATAACATAAATGCCAGACTTTTAAAAAAAACTAAGCACTAAGGTCAATTCCTCAAGGCAGTGCCCAAGCATGACCGCAGTCTAATGATTGAAGCAAGTAACAAATACATATATGTGTGTGTTTGTGTGTGTGTGTGTGTGTGTATGTGTGTGTGTGTGTGTGTGTGTGTGTGTGTGTGTGTGTGTGTATGTACAGGGGTTGGACAAAATAATGGAAACACCTAGCATCAAAACATCATAATTTTGAAATAGCTATACAACCGTCAAAAGCTTGTTTATTTTTATGTCTTTTTTTTATTATTAGTGTTGCTTAATATGTTTTGCTAAAATTGATGTTTGTTTTCAGATATCATCAGAAAAAGGTAATTAAAATACATTAAAATAACAGATCTATCGGACTTTCAAAGATGTCAAATTGTTGGTGATCGTATGGCGAGCGCTAGCGTAACGAAAACAGCCGAAATGTTTCGTGAATCAAGAAGTACTGTCTCGAAAGTAATGACAGCCTTTGAGAAAGAGGGAAAAACCGCCTCGTCGAAACAAAACTCCGGAAGAAAACCAAACCTTTCAGATAGGGACCGTCAGACTCTTACTCGAATTGTTAGAAAGGATCACCAAAGTACAGCTCCCAAAATTATTGCAGAGCTTAATGACCACCTCGAGAACCCAGTTTCCACAAAAACTGTTCGCGATTCACCTATCGTGCACTTAGTACATCGCGGATTTTTCTGGCTAATATATGTAAATTTATATCACAGACTCCTCAGCATATCCGGGTTTCTGCGGCCGATGGCTATTTATAGTCTTTTTTAGATTTTAATTATTTCTGTGGGAGGTTTTGGAACGTAACACCCGCGATAGTCGAGGGATTACTGTAATAGTAATTGGTTTCGCTACACACGTTTAATGATCTTGTCAGAGGGCTTCTAGACCAGAACGTTTATCTGAGCAATGACCATGGAAAGCTATATAGAAATAAAAAAAAGTAACTCAACAGCGGTAGCTAACGAAACACTTGTCATCTCTATCGTGCTTTCCACCATTCGCTGCAATAAACTGTTTCATGCCTACAGTACTACTTAAATATATTCAGAATGACACGTTTCCGACTGAATGTCTTTGCTACGGGCCAACACAGTGTCTATGACAGAACTGGCTTCTCGGCTTCGTTAACCGGAACTCGATCGAATCACCTATTCGCATTCTTATTTGAGACAATAGTTTCCCAAAACTCAAATTTTTTTAAGACCTTTTAATGAACTCCCACAGATTTCAGATCAAATGTCATTGCATCGTATTTATTTTTTTACATCTTGTATATTTTTAAGTGTGTTTTAACTCATGCATCCAATACTTTTATAAACCATCTGCCACTGAAGAATGCATTCTTTGAACTATTTTGTTGTTGTCTTAAGTTTGAGAATAACATACGCTTTTGAATAAACAATATTTCACGAACAGACTGTCAAAATATTAAAATGTGACTCAATTTTTGTTAATATCGTTTTATTCAAGACTATAATAGTTGGTTCAACTGTCAACTGTACGTTGGTTAATCTGTATCTGGCATTCTACTTCTCAGTGTATATATTTAAGATTCTTTTGTTGTGAGTCCGCACGTGAGTGTAACCATGTGTAAGATTTTCTGAGTATCTTTTATCTTTTACTTATTTGAGTCCATTAGACTGCGGCCATGCTGAGAGGAATTCTTTGGGGTTTGAATAATTCACCTTTGGAAACATGGGTGTTTTGCTCAACATCCTTAAACAAACCTTATTCAGGGACCTTTTGAGCGGGATGGGCTACTCAACCTGAAGAAAATTCTAAGTGGGCCCCACCTGCAAGGTCATGCACTGTTTATTTTGATGTGAGATGACCATGTCGAGCATATATGGTTGTGATGCATGTGCCTGGTGTAACTTTATCAGACGGGTAGTCATGGTGGGTATATTGGGCTTCGTATATTTGTACCCTGTGTTGCTTTGATGGCATGCATTGCTCTCTCACTTAATAATAATAATAATAATAATAATAATAATAATAATAATAATAATAATAATAATAAGTCTCAGAGGTCTCATAAGATGCAATATCTGTGTTGTTAAGAGAAGAACAGTTTGGGATGATACTAAACAGTAGAGTGAATCATTGCTTGCCGCTGTGAGAATTAACAATATAATACCTACCGAAAATGTGATACACCCACAAACATTTAAGAAACAAGACGAAGAAGAAAGAGCAAACAACTGGAAAATGAAACCACTGCATGGGTAATACTTCAGAGAAATCGAAGGAAAAGACAAAATCAACACTTGGAGATGGCTGAGAATAAGTTATCTGAAAGGATGCACTGAGGCATTGACATACAGTGCCCTGGAACAAGCTCTGGGAACTAATTACACCAAGTTCCAAATAGATAAGAGTAGCGAATCACTCCTTGTAGGATGTGTGGCAACAGAAACGAAATAATCTCACATATGGTGAGTGAGTGTAGCAGGCTGGCCCAAAAGCATTACAAGAGGAGGCACGATAACGTGGCTAAGTTCGTCCACTGGAAGCTATGTGAAAAGAACCGTCCGAACAGAGCACGGAAATGGTACGAACATGAACCAGAAGGAGTCAGCGAGAACAAGGAACATAAGATACTTAGGGATTTTACAATCCAATGTGTCCAATGTGACTCCCTAATCGAGGCTCGGAGACCCGATATTGTTGTGATAGATAAAAGAAACAGGGAATCCAAGATCATAGATATTGCAATACCTGGAGATGCACGCGTAAGTTACAAAGAATGTGGACTATGAGGAGAGTGTCTGCCATTCCAGTAGTTGTAGGGGCACTGGGAACGCTAACAATCAAGTTCGAGAAATATGTCAAAGAAATCGGAAGTGACATGAGAGGAGAGCAAGCCCCAAAACTGCCCTGCTGGGGTCAGCTAGGATTTTGAGATTGGTACTTGGATGTTGAATGTCTCTCATGATAATTAACCAAGTATCAAAGCTTATAATGTGCAGAAAGAGACCCTGTGTGACCTCTAACAGCAGGCTGTTGTCTGCTTTCGCACAATCTACCAGAACAAACAAGACCAAACGTTCTGAGAAGTAAAACAATAATAATAATAATGGTTTGAAATTTTGGCAGTTTTAGGGAAGGAGCGTAGTTGATTAGCGGTTCAGCAAAAGATACTAACAGAATAAGTACCAGGTTTTAAAACAAAATAAGTTGAGGGGTCTATTTGTTCGACTAAACTTCCATGGCGGGGCCGTATCGTGACTGCAGTCCAACGACTGAAACAAGATTAATAAATGAAAACAATCAAATTCATTATAATTATCAAAATATATCTAAAACCTTTAGTATCGGACTTCTTATATTAATTTGTTTTTACTCTTTTTTATTTTTACTTTCTTCTGTCATTCGTATTTTCTTATTCATCTTCTTTTACTTACTTTTATTTTTCTTAATTCTTTTTAATTAAAATATATTATAATGGCTTAATGCACATCACTGAGCATTAGCCAAAGAATATTAGAACGCCTGTACACACAGCACGCCATCAGATTTTGCAGCCGACTTCGGAAGCTGTTGTATAAACAGCAACTAAGTGTGAAGTACAACAGTTCTAAAATCTACTGTGTATTTGCCACTCTTTGCTAATTACAGAGGCCGTTGACTAAAGAATCTTCGGAACTCTGTTAACTCTTATATAAGAGTGGTGAAGTGTGTTGGTGCTATAATGGATGTGAAGTCTGCTAGAACGGTTGTATTTAATGAGTAAACATTGTCGAGTGTAAGAAATTATATAAACATTTCAGCTAACTACAACTAATGTAAAAATACAACGGAGTTTGTTGTTCTGTTTGTGTGTTCTTCTCATCTATTTTTATATCCTTTTCCCTCGTATCACCCTGAGAATTACCTATCGGCAGACACTGAAATCCTGATATGTTATTGCTTCTGTTATTTCCAAGGCTCTGTTTATATTCCTCGCTGCAACAAGTCTCATGCAGACGAATTCTCTTCCGGGCTTTTTGTCTTTTATTTTATTTTGAATCGGTAAAGATAAATTTTAAATCGCTCTGAGATAGGTGGTTTACAGATATGTCAAAACAATCTCCGGGGAAATCATAACAAACTTCAGACTGGAAACTAAGATGCACGATTTGCTCGACTAAAGGCGGTGCTCCAGCATGGCCGCTGTCAAATCACTGAAACAAGTAAAAGAAGAAAAGAAGAAAAGAATATGATTGCCACAATTGTTACACACACACACACACACATATGCATATGGCAGTTCTAGGAGAGGAGGGTAGTTGATTAGCAGTTCAACAAAAGAGACCGATAAAATAAGTACCAGGCTTTAAAACAAAATAAGTGCAGATGTCTTTTCTTTTTAGTTTTAAATTGCGTCTAGCCACTTTGATTACTTTATAATTTTCACATTACCATTTTGCTGAATCAGCCATTGATTCCATGATAAATTTTATATATACTGACAAGTGAAATCTCAACTTCACCACCCGGTATGGAGTAAGCATACTGATGAGCATTACTTTCATGCAAAATTGATGTGCCACACTAATGCCCTCGCTTGTGGTGGGGAAGTTGTCTCCCTTGTCAGTACTTAGAAGATGTGCTTTTTTGTGGCAGAAGAGTCGATGGGTCTTATTTCTAGCAATGCTGGTACTCCCTGCGCCCTTGGTCACTTGTAGTGACGGTGGATTATTTCTTTTTTGGTTTTAAATTGCGTCTAGAGTTACCTTAATTATTTTACACACACACATACTTTCCTATATATATATATATATATAGATATGCAGGGCAGGGAATCATCAATTAGTAATAAAATTAATAATTAACAATTTCTGCCGGGTAGCTCAGTATGAAAAAAACCTTCTTCGGTAAATAATAATTTATAATCATAAATATATAGGGATTGACAGTAACCTGCTTCTCCAACATACTGAGAATTCAGAAATAGCAATCAAAGAACTACTGATTTCAAAACTACAAATTATTACTCCAGATTGATAGCGATATTTTTGATACACACAGAACAAAAAACAATAGAGAAGAGTAAAAAACACTTGCCTTTTAGTTAATTTAGTATAATTGTTTCACAGTTAAGAGTACATAACACTCTATTCTGATCTTCAGCTAAATATTCTAATAAATTTGTTAATGTCTAAATAACTCACGTTGTGAGTTATTTAGACATTAACAAATTTATTAGAATATTTAGCTGAAGATCAGAATAGAGTATTATGTACTCTTAACTGTGAAACAATTGTACTAAATTAACTAAAAGGCAAGTGTTTTTTACTCTTCTCTATTGTTTTTTGTTCTGTGTGTATCAAAAATATCGCTATCAATCTGGAGTAATAATTTGTAGTTTTGAAATCAGTAGTTCTTTGATTGCTATTTCTGAATTCTCAGTATGTTGGAGAAGCAGGTTACTGTCAATCCCTATATATTTATGATTATATATATATATATATATATATATATATATATATATATATATATATATGGGTTTACCTCCTCAACTGACATCTCGAATTACGTCGTTTTGTTGTTTGTTTTGTTTTCTTTTTTTGTTTTCTCAAAGAAATTAAAGATAAAATAAGCTTCAAATTCTGTCGAATTATTCAGTTTGACGTCGGTCTCAATGGAAATATTTACAAGCATAAAAATTTTAAGAAGGAACACTTAAAAACGAATACTAAAGTGGAAAAACCAAATAAAATATACGTGGAAATATGTAGAAACCATTTATTAAAACAGATATAAGCTATCTAAATTGTGAAATGTTTTTTGGCGTTACGTCGATTTTTGAGTTAATTTTCATAGCTTGGAACCAATAAACAACGTAAGTCGAAGCATACCTGTACATACATATATATATATATATATATATATATATATATATATATATATATATATATAAATTCGGTGTGTGTTGCGTTCCATTACTTACCAAATGAAGTGCGAAATTAGCAATTGGTTGATAACTGATAAAGAATTAGAGACCTTCTGTGTTTGTCTTCCGTCCGGTTTTACACTCAGTATACGTTATGTCGTATGTTTATTTACCATACACTTTTTCATTTATATATATATATATATATATATATATATATATATATATATATATATATATATATATATACTGAATATTAATTGAATATTAATTTAATTAACATCAATTTAAAACCAGTGGCCTTGCATATGAAAAATCTGAAAATTCAGAAAAATTGTATTACATGCGTATAAGAAGGGATGACCTGAACATTCTTTTCTTTGTGGTTAGATCGTAGGTGATCTTTTTCTAGCATATCGGACGTCCACTTGGTAGTCATCCCTTCTTATACGCATATATATATAAATATATATATAAACAATATATGAGTATATGCATATATATGTACGTGTATGTATATACGTTCATCTACATGTACATATAGATACATAACTGGGTACATGACGTGGCAAAAGAACATGGACAAAATGGTAAACAAGGTGCAACAAACAAGCAGGCCACATAGAAACATCCCCTTCATCAGCTGCCACCATTAAAACTCCGGCGTTTCGAAGAATTAAGGCAGTACGCATCGTTAAAATGGTTCTTCCCACGAACACAAATTAAATTGTTTTCGTGGAGGGTAGTGGCGGACGGAAAACATATATATATATATATATATATATATATATATATATATATATATATATAGCAAATGAAATACGGAAGATGGAATATACGAGAATTTATTATTAATCACGACAATCGTTTCGACTCATCTCGCATCGATTCCTCTTGTTAGTGCTATGGGTGTGTGCATTAATATAAAGTAACTGTCTACGTTTCCCTTGTAAAGGTTAAAAAACATGTCCTCCGCTAAAAGAATTATCGAGTAATCCTGCAGTTTAATGTTAAATTGTTTTTATACACAACTTGTAATCGGAAAATTAGGCTGTTCAGTAGTTCTCTATCCACCGCACAGCCAGGATCTGGCACCCTCAGACTTCCACCTGTTCGATCGCATGCGATGATGGAGTAAATTTATGGTTGGTTTCTTCTTATCGTGATTTATGATAGAGATATGTTAACATTGTCAACACTTTCGGCACTGGGTAAACGTTTTATTTTATATCTAAGTTGTGTAGGTTACCACAAAACAAAGACAGCAATAGGATGAGAAAAAGCATAGAGAAATATGATCTTCGTGTAGATCCTATTTATTGCCCTAGATTTATTTAACAACAGAAGTGCTAATTACTTTCTTCAAAGTAAATAGATGTGAACTGAGTCAGCAGAAATGCAAATTTACTGTTTGTTTCTTTGTTTGTTTGTTTTTTGTTTGTTTGTTTTTTTTGTTTTTTTTTTTTCAGCGATCAAATATCTGATATGGAATATGAGATGGCTAATATAGGGACATGTGTTCTTATAGCACATGAAGGCGACGAAATATCATATATCGTCTCTGAAGCATAGCATCTTACTACGCGTAATATTGGAACAAATTTGTTTAGAGAGCTAGAGAATTATGTCTTCAACATTATCATTTAAGGGATATGTGATGACAGTGGAAATAATAGAATTGGCAAATTAAATACAAATTTGGTACCAGTTCAAATATGATTGAGGCGTATTCGAACACATAAGAAAGCCATTCGCTGTATTTTGTCACAGAGAAAATTCCTCGCTGTAAATAGGTATAAACACACCGAGTCAGGTTGTGGTGCTCCCTAACCAGACTGCTGGGTGCATACATTTCGGAGTGGTTATCTCCTCTTCAGCACCAAAGACAGGAAAGCAGACGCTGCAAATTGACGAGAGAGATAGATCCATCTTATTAAATTCCTGTCATCGTACAATGAACCGCCGACTAGCGCAACCAGTCATTGTATAATGATGCGAATATAGCAAGAGGAACATATCTCTCTCGTCACTTCACAGAGTCTACCTTTCCGGCTTCTGATGTTGAAGGGAAGAGAACCGCTCCGAAATCTACACAATCCACCAGTCTGGATATGGAGCGCTGCGAACTGACTCGGTGTGTTTACACTTAATTATTTACAGCGAGAAATTTTCTCCGTGATAAAATACAGTGAATTGCTTTCTTACATCTTCGAATATGTCTCAAGCATATTTGAAATAGTCCCAAGTTTGTATTTATACACCTCATTGCTAAGCGTTTCGATCCTACACTAAATATATATTACTGTATTAATACATGTTCCTATATACTTAGCATTCAAATTCTGCCTAAATTTAAACTTTTCCTATCAATTACACGGACGATTAAACAGCAGTTACAACGAAGTTCATTAAGTCGACATACCTTAGAACACCACCGTTGTTTCAATGCTAAATATCAAATTTACAAGTGGTATCTCATTACGTATTGGTACAATTAAGAACATAGTTAAGAAGGGGTTCAAATCTCAGTATTTCGTTTTTAGTGAAACAAAATAAATGTAATGTATCAGAGCGTATTGCGACACAATGTTCTCCAACGGCAGTAAAATAGTCTTGTTTGTCATCTCATACGTATTCAATTAAACTTGGATTTTATATTCTACGGTTTTCACATTAATATCCACTGGGGAAAAAAATTAGGACATTTCTTGCTCTTTTGAATGAATATCTCTCACTTCCAAATTACCATACCTTAGTTAGCGCTAAACCAATATGCCATGAAGAGAAAGCGGCGAGCTGGCAGAAACGTTAGCACGCCGGGGTAAATGCTTAGCTGTATTTCGTCTGCTGTTACGTTCTGAGTTCAAATTCCGCCGAGGTCGACTTTGCCTTTCATCCTTTCGGGGTCTATTAACTAAGTACAAGTTACGCACTAGAGTCGATATAGTCGACTTAATTCCTTTGTCTGTCCTTGTTTGTCCCCTCTATGTTTAGCCCCTTGTGGGCAATAAAGAAAT